>NC_092230.1:37388098-37620598 GCF_036320965.1 Panulirus ornatus
TTTTCCCCTGTAACAATCCTCTCTATATCTTGATTAAGGCCTGGCCTTGATGTGAACCTTTGTCCATGACTGGAGCCTCCTATATATATAGAAGATATTTCTTGCTTGTTTATTTCCATTTGATTATGTGGTGACCTTACATCACAGCGATATCTAACTTTGGTTCTACTATAAACCTGAACACTTTCATCATCAGCTTTCTGTCTCTCACTGTGAATGTTCTCAATCTCAAAGTACTCATTACTTAGCTTGAGAGTACTATAAATCCAAAAAGACTACCAGGATTCTGATATGTTCTTCAGTCTCTATCTCTTTCTGTTTGGCCTTTGTAGGAAGGAACAGCAAAAATGTTAGTCATTACATGACTTTTTTTTTTTTTTTTTTTTTTTTTCTGTCTCCCGCGTTTGCGAGGTAGCGCAAGGAAACAGACGAAAGAAATGGCCCAACCCACCCCCATACACATGTATATACATACGTCCACACACGCAAATATACATACCTACACAGCTTTCCATGGTTTACCCCAGACGCTTCACATGCCTTGATTCAATCCACTGACAGCACGTCAACCCCGGTATACCACATCGCTCCAATTCACTCTATTCCTTGCCCTCCTTTCACCCTCCTGCATGTTCAGGCCCCGATCACACAAAATCTTTTTCACTCCATCTTTCCACCTCCAATTTGGTCTCCCTCTTCTCCTCGTTCCCTCCACCTCCGACACATATATCCTCTTGGTCAATCTTTCCTCACTCATTCTCTCCATGTGCCCAAACCATTTCAAAACACCCTCTTCTGCTCTCTCATGACTTACTTGACCAAATTTAGCCCCACTGAATTTTGTTAGGTTCTTTTTCATTCATCTGCAGAAATTATCTAGGTCTCCTTAAATTTTCTCCTAGTCCTTTTCTGTATTCTCCATCTTACTGTGCTTATTCTTAAGTCTTCTGCAAAGTGCATGGCTATAATTTTCTTTACATCCTTGGCAGTGCCTGAAATTAGAATTTCAAAAAGTACTGATGCTAATACCATATCATGAGGTAAACCTGAAAGCATCTCTTCAGACATGTTCCCACTTGTTACCCTGGTGAATCTTCTTACGGATAGGAATTCAATAATCCAATTTCCTATTGCCCATTAATATTCTGTTTTGGCACTGTAACACTCTGTAATTAACTTTGTCACATACTTCTGCCTTAATCTAGAAAAGAAGGTAAAAATTCTCACTTGCATAAGATATTCAAAGTAAGCTTCATTTATAAGATTATTCCTTTACTGTTTTGTCATATGTTTCCATTATAGGTGATATTACAAAAATCAGTCTATGCTTTTCTGGTACCAATCTGGATCTGTTCTTGTGTGCTGGTGTTACGTGTGCCATTTCATGTTTGTCTGTAATACTTGACTGGCCTATGCTGTGCCTAAGTAATACGGTGAGGGGCTTTGCTATTGTCATTTCTGTCTTTTTTTTAATATGGCTGGCTTATCATGAGGTCCCTGTGCTGAGTTACCTTTGAGAAGGCTGATCACCTCTATTACATCTCTTTCTATTATGCTGGTATCTGTAAGATCATGCTCGTCAAATTGATTAAATATTTCATCTCATATATCTTCTCTCTTTTTTAAAACACAACTTATTGATTGACTACTATCTGGTATATTTATCTGTGGTCATTTTCATTACAGTCCCCTGCCTTAAATGGTCATCTCTGAGCTTTTCTTGTATGCTTTATTTATGTACATGCAGAAATTTTGTATTCTGTTCCATGTTTTGATTTATTGTCTTCTCATTTATTCTCTTTTCTTTTCAATGTTTTTTTTTTTTTTTTTTATACTTTGTCGCTGTCTCCCGCGTTTGCGAGGTAGCGCAAGGAAACAGACGAAAGAAATGGCCCAACCCCCCCCCCATACACATGTACATACGTCCACACACGCAAATATACATACCTACACAGCTTTCCATGGTTTACCCCAGACGCTTCACATGCCTTGATTCAATCCACTGACAGCACGTCAACCCCTGTATACCACATCGCTCCAATTCACTCTATTCCTTGCCCTCCTTTCACCCTCCTGCATGTTCAGGCCCCGATCACACAAAATCTTTTTCACTCCATCTTTCCACCTCCAATTTGGTCTCCCTCTTCTCCTCGTTCCCTCCACCTCCGACACATATATCCTCTTGGTCAATCTTTCCTCACTCATTCTCTCCATGTGCCCAAACCATTTCAAAACACCCTCTTCTGCTCTCTCAACCACGCTCTTTTTATTTCCACACATCTCTCTTACCCTTACGTTACTTACTCGATCAAACCACCTCACACCACACATTGTCCTCAAACATCTCATTTCCAGCACATCCATCCTCCTGCGCACATCTCTATCCATAGCCCACGCCTCGCAACCATACAAC
This sequence comes from Panulirus ornatus, assembly GCF_036320965.1. Classification (NCBI taxonomy): domain Eukaryota; kingdom Metazoa; phylum Arthropoda; class Malacostraca; order Decapoda; family Palinuridae; genus Panulirus; species Panulirus ornatus. The sequence continues at coordinate 37,390,512 of NC_092230.1, forward strand.
ATTGTTGGAACCACTATTCCTTCAAACATACCCATTTTTGCTTTCTGAGATAATGTTCTCGACTTCCACACATTTTTCAAGGCTCCCAAAATTTTTGCCCCCTCCCCCACCCTATGATCCACTTCCGCTTCCATGGTTCCATCCGCTGCCAGATCCACTCCCAGATATCTAAAACACTTCACTTCCTCCAGTTTTTCTCCATTCAAACTCACCTCCCAATTGACTTGACCCTCACCCCTACTGTACCTAATAACCTTGCTCTTATTCACATTTACTCTTAACTTTCTTCTTCCACACACTTTACCAAACTCAGTCACCAGCTTCTGCAGTTTCTCACATGAATCAGCCACCAGTGCTGTATCATCAGCGAACAACAACTGACTCACTTCCCAAGCTCTCTCATCCCCAACACACTTCATACTTGCCCCTCTTTCCAGGACTCTTGCATTTACCTCCCTAACAACCCCATCCATAAACAAATTAAACAACCATGGAGACATCACACACCCCTGCCGCAAACCTACATTCACTGAGAACCAATCACTTTCCTCTCTTCCTACACGTACACATGCCTTACATCCTCGATAAAAACTTTTCACTGCTTCTAACAACTTGCCTCCCACACCATATATTCTTAGTACCTTCCACAGAGCATCTCTATCAACTCTATCATATGCCTTCTCCAGATCCATAAATGCTACATACAAATCCATTTGCTTTTCTAAGTATTTCTCACATACATTCTTCAAAGCAAACACCTGATCCACACATCCTCTACCACTTCTGAAACCGCACTGCTCTTCCCCAATCTGATGCTCTGTACATGCCTTCACCCACTCAATCAATACCCTCCCATATAATTTACCAGGAATACTCAACAAACTTATACCTCTGTAATTTGAGCACTCACTCTTATCCCCTTTGCCTTTGTACAATGGCACTATGCACGCATTCCGCCAATCCTCAGGCACCTCACCATGAGTCATACATACATTAAATAACCTTACCAACCAGTCAACAATACAGTCACCCCCTTTTTTAATAAATTCCACTGCAATACCATCCAAACCTGCTGCCTTGCCGGCTTTCATCTTCCGCAAAGCTTTTACTACCTCTTCTCTGTTTACCAAATCATTTTCCCTAACCCTCTCACTTTGCACACCACCTCGACCAAAACACCCTATATCTGCCACTCTGTCATCAGACACATTTAACAAACCTTCAAAATACTCATTCCATCTCCTTCTCACATCACCGCTACTTGTTATCACCTCCCCATTTACGCCCTTCACTGAAGTTCCCATTTGCTCCCTTGTCTTACGCACCCTATTTACCTCCTTCCAGAACATCTTTTTATTCTCCCTAAAATTTACTGATAGTCTCTCACCCCAACTCTCATTTGCCCTTTTTTTCACCTCTTGCACCTTTCTCTTGACCTCCTGTCTCTTTCTTTTATACTTCTCCCACTCAATTGCATTTTTTCCCTGCAAAAATCGTCCAAATGCCTCTCTCTTCTCTTTCACTAATACTCTTACTTCTTCATCCCACCACTCACTACCCTTTCTAAACAGCCCACCTCCCACTCTTCTCATGCCACAAGCATCTTTTGCGCAATCCATCACTGATTCCCTAAATACATCCCATTCCTCCCCCACTCCCCTTACTTCCATTGTTCTCACCTTTTTCCATTCTGTACACAGTCTCTCCTGGTACTTCCCCACACAGGTCTCCTTCCCAAGCTCACTCACTCTCACCACCTTCTTCACCCCAACATTCACTCCTCTTTTCTGAAAACCCATACTAATCTTCACCTTAGCCTCCACAAGATAATGATCAGACATCCCTCCAGTTGCACCTCTCAGCACATTAACATCCAAAAGTCTCTCTTTCGCACGCCTGTCAATTAACACGTAATCCAATAACGCTCTCTGGCCATCTCTCCTACTTACATAAGTATACTTATGTATATCTCGCTTTTTAAACCAGGTATTCCCAATCATCAGTCCTTTTTCAGCACATAAATCTACAAGCTCTTCACCATTTCCATTTACAACACTGAACACCCCATGCATACCAATTATTCCCTCAACTGCCACATTACTCACCTTTGCATTCAAATCACCCATCACTATAACCCGGTCTCGTGCATCAAAACCGCTAACACACTCATTCAGCTGCTCCCAAAACACTTGCCTCTCATGATCTTTCTTCTCATGCCCAGGTGCATATGCACCAATAATCACCCACCTCTCTCCATCAACTTTCAATTTTACCCATATCAATCGAGAATTTACTTTCTTACATTCTATCACATACTCCCACAACTCCTGTTTCAGGAGTATTGCTACTCCTTCCCTTGCTCTTGTCCTCTCACTAACCCCTGACTTCACTCCCCAGACATTTCCAAACCACTCTTCCCCTTTACCCTTGAGCTTCGTTTCACTCAGAGCCAAAACATCCAGGTTCCTTTCCTCAAACATACTACCTATCTCTCCTTTTTTCACATCTTGGTTACATCCACACACATTTAGGCACCCCACTCTGAGCCTTCGAGGAGGATGATCACTCCCCGCGTGACTCCTTCTTCTGTTTCCCATTTTAGAAAGTTAATACAAGGAGGGGAGGATTTCCGGCCCCCAGCTCCCGTCCCCTCTAGTCGCTTTCTACGACACGCGAGGAATACGTGGGAAGTATTCTTTCACCCCTATCCCCAGGGATAATATACATATATATATACATATACACACACACACACATACACACACATACGCACATACACACACACACACACACATACACACACATACACATGAAAAATGCAAGAAACAATTTAGAAACAAACTTTTAGATTGAAATGAATGAAAAAAAAAGAATGTCACATAATGGTTCAACCCCTGGCTATGGAAAAGGAAATGTACAATTTATTCACACAAACGTCAATAGCAGTTCTCATCAATTTCACCACTGTATCAATAAGCTTCAATGTCTAAGCTACATTTTTCTCCAACTTCACTATTTTCTTGTCAAAAACACCATGCATGAAAACTATCACTCCATTAACACAACTATAAACATTACTTCCCCTTTAAAAGTTCTGGGGAAGTCTGTCTCGATACACTGCGGCGAGGCGACGCGACGCTGACACAATCACTGTCGCCATATCACTGTCACCATATGTTTGTGTTGTGATCCAGGAACACGTTTCTTGTATATTTCATCCATAATAACGAAGTGATTATAGATTATCTACTGTATGCAGCGAACATAAGAGGAAGATGAAGCCCTCAGTCCAGCGGACATTCAGTCCAACTGCCTACGGCAGTTCTCGAGCACTGACTTCATCATGGAGCCTTTCAATGTTATCCTATTAATTCCTTGTCAGTTTTAGTTATCTTATCTAGTTCCTCTATTTTGACTCTATTGCATATCTCATCTTTTCTTCCATTCTCTCCTATTCTGACGATGCTTTCTGTTTCTTAACATATTTTATGCTATATGATATAAAAGTTGCATTATCTGATCTATGCTCTAGCAGGAAATATGTGCATTTTGGTTTGCATTAATGTTAAAAAGACCTTCACTTTACTTTCTATCTACTATCAAGTTACTGACTTTGCTCCAATTAATCATTTCAAAGTTGAAGTTTAGTTGTTTAAATTTTGTCTATCTTCTCTTGTACCATCTTGTTGGTCTTTACCAATTTCTACCCTGTAATTATTGGGCACTCCTCTATCATGATCAAGGATGTTAGGTATACTGACCTTAAAGATGAGATGAAAGCTGTCACTTAAGAAGAGTAGGTCAATGGCATTCATGTTTGTTGTTGATTTGTTTACAATTTATCTTACACACTGTCAATGTCCCCAAAAGTGGATGAAGCATATGCGACCACTTTTCATTTGTTCCCAATGCTTGCTTGCAAAAGCATGTTTATGTAAGTTTCAAACGTTACCATTGTAGTTATTAACTGTACTTACCAAAAATTCTTCCTTGTTTCCTATACCAAAATGTACAAAGTACACTATGTTAGTGACAGATGATTACATAGAAGCTAAAGTGCCAGAGGGTGGCAAATGGCCCAGTTGAGCTTAAGCACAAGCAAACATGACTGTCATCTTGCTGAGATAAGGTTGCCGCTGGAGAGGAAGCAAATAAATTTGCATTTCACCCATCATAAGAGCTGTGGTGTATGTGCTTGGAGGTTTATCAAAATCCAGGCTAAGTTAATTTCAGGGGCACCAGGTAAAGAATTTAGTGAAAAGGATGGCCTTGCTATACCTCAGCAGGTACAATGCCTTGATGCCTTATGAAACAGTTCTTGCTGTGTCACTTGCTTTGCATAATTAAGTTCTAAGACTAACATTTTCTAAATCCTATACATGCTAATTATCTCTTAGTGGGTGATGAAACTCTTCTTTTCCACAAGCTGAATGCCAGTTTTCTCCCTGCAACCATGCTGATCTTTTCCTATGTACCTTCACTTCCACTATATTGGTAAAAGAGACTAATAATAAGGTTTAAGAGTTGGAATAGAAAATAAAAGATGAACCAAGCCTTTCCATTGTCAGGGATTCTTTCGAAACACAACCACAAAACCACTACACATTATCAGAATGACAATACTGAATGAAATATACTTCTAAACTGATTTTCTTCATTGTCATATAGATATCTTTGAAACTATAAAGTTAAACACATTATTATGTACAACTTCAAAAATGTGAATTCTTAGTGTGGCAAAAGAAATCTGGTTAAGAGGTTATGTTTTTGATTACGAGATTATGTTTCTAAATCAACTAGATGTTGTTGACAGTAAACACCTCTTTACAAGGTGCAGTACAAGAGTTACCAGAGACCATGATCAGAAGCTGAGGAGGAAGCTCTTCTGGAAAGATATCAAGGAATACTGGTTTTGTGTCTAAGCAAGGATACAATAAATGCAGGCAGCTTACAAATATTAAAGTCTTCCTGAGGGCATAGAAAGTAAAAGATGTGGGGCCCCACAAGAGTAAAAGTCTTTACTTCTAATGTACAAATAAGTAACTACACAAACACACACATAGCAGGAAGAACTTTCTTCATTACTCTGAGTTCATAACAGCTTTATACTTGATAGTACCAAAGTGACAGCAATGAGTGACTAAAAAAGAAAAGTAATGAAAAGACAACACTACTGTAGTTCACTATTCTAAGTGTTAACACTTACCTTTAACATAACTCATTATTGAAGCATCAGATGGTGTACGGACAGTGAATGGACTTGGATTTTCTTTTACGCGACTAGATGATGAAACATCAAATAATTCATCATCAGAATCAATAGGGACACATTCATCTTCTCTCTTTTCATTAAACAGATCCAACTTTGCAGTTCCATATGCTGTAAGATGAAAGAGGGTTAAAAATACTGTACTGCATAAACATGCATAAACACTTAAAAAAAAGATGATGCAGTGGGAAACACAACAAAATACTGTAGGTGAGTTTGCTGGTCTGACAATTTTCTGACTAGTGCAGACCAACAAATGAAATAATTGACTGGAATACACCTGAAGAAACATTTTTGTCAATAATACAGTTATATGTATATTAGGTCATACACATATTAGTTTCAAGAAATCCAAATCTGTTAAAGTTAAAGGAGAACCTCCCATTCTGCAATGCTTAGTGTTGTGACCCATCAACCTCACAAGCCCAGGTTTCAATGCCTCACAAAGCATGTAGCTCACAACCAAACAAGCTGCTCATCCACCCTCTGGAAATGGTCAATAAATAAGTGCCTACTGGCATAAGCACGAACATATATATTATTTTTCTTATCATTTTACATAATTGTTGTTTCCTGTGTCAGCAAGGTAGTGGTAGCATTCCCACCTGTGGCACAGGGGTCCCGGGTTCGATCCTGGCTGTTGGAGGTTTGTGTGTTCTTTGAAGGTGTGCGTTCCTATGCACTTTGTTCATGTGTGTGTATATATATATATATATATATATATATATTTTTTTTTTTTTTTTTTTGCTTTGTCGCTGTCTCCCACGTTTGCGAGGTAGCGCAAGGAAACAGATGAAAGAAATGGCCCAACCCACCCCCATACACATGTATATACATACGTCCACACACGCAAATATACATACCTACACAACTTTCCATGGTTTACCCCAGACGCTTCACATGCCTTGATTCAATCCACTGACAGCACGTTAACCCCAGTATACCACATCGCTCCAATTCACTCTATTCCTTGCCCTCCTTTCACCCTCCTGCATGTTCAGGCCCCGATCACACAAAATCTTTTTCACTCCATCTTTCCACCTCCAATTTGGTCTCCCTCTTCTCCTCGTTCCCTCCATCTCCAACACATATATTCTCTTGGTCAATCTTTCCTCACTCATTCTCTCCATGTGCCCGAACCATTTCAAAACACCCTCTTCTGCTCTCTCAACCACGCTCTTTTTATTTCCACACATCTCTCTTACCCTTACGTTACTTACTCGATCAAACCACCTCACACCACACATTGTCCTCAAACATCTCATTTCCAGCACATCCATCCTCCTGCGCACAACTCTATCCATAGCCCACGCCTCGCAACCATACAACCATATATATATATATATATATATATATATATATATATATATATGTAGCATTTATGGATCTGGAGAAGGCATATGATAGAGTTGATAGAGATGCTCTGTGGAAGGTATTAAGAATATATGGTGTGGGAGGCAAGTTGTTAGAAACAGTGAAAAGTTTTTATTGAGGATGTAAGGCATGTGTACGTGTAGGAAGAGAGGAAAGTGATTGGTTCTCAGTGAATGTAGGTTTACGGCAGGGGTGTGTGATGTCTCCATGGCTGTTTAATTTGTTTATGGATGGGGTTGTTAGGGAAGTGAATGCAAGAGTTTTGGAAAGAGGGGCAAGTATGAAGTCTGTTGGGGATGAGAGAGCTTGGGAAGTGAGTCAGTTGTTGTTCGCTGATGATACAGCGCTGGTGGCTGATTCATGTGAGAAACTGCAGAAGCTGGTGACTGAGTTTGGTAAAGTGTGTGAAAGAAGAAAGTTAAGAGTAAATGTGAATAAGAGCAAGGTTATTAGGTACAGTAGGGTTGAGGGTCAATTCAATTGGGAGGTGAGTTTGAATGGAGAAAAACTGGAGGAAGTGAAGTGTTTTAGATATCTGGGAGTGGATCTGGCAGCGGATGGAACCATGGAAGCGGAAGTGGATCATAGGGTGGGGGAGGGGGCGAAAATTCTGGGAGCCTTGAAGAATGTGTGGAAGTCGAGAACATTATCTCGGAAAGCAAAAATGGGTATGTTTGAAGGAATAGTGGTTCCAACAATGTTGTATGGTTGCGAGGCGTGGACTATGGATAGAGTTGTGCGCAGGAGGATGGATGTGCTGGAAATGAGATGTTTGAGGACAATGTGTGGTGTGAGGTGGTTTGATCGAGTAAGTAACGTAAGGGTAAGAGAGATGTGTGGAAATAAAAAGAGTGTGGTTGAGAGAGCAGAAGAGGGTGTTTTGAAATGGTTTGGTCACATGGAGAGAATGAGTGAGGAAAGATTGACCAAGAGGATATATGTGTCGGAGGTGGAGGGAACGAGGAGAAGAGGGAGACCAAATTGGAGGTGGAAAGATGGAGTGAAAAAGATTTTGTGTGATCGGGGCCTGAACATGCAGGAGGGTGAAAGGAGGGCAAAGAATAGAGTGAATTGGATCGATGTGGTATACCGGGGTTGACGTGCTGTCAGTGGGTTGAATCAGGGCATGTGAAGCGTCTGGGGTAAACCATGAAAAGCTGTGTATATTTTTTTTTTTCCATACTATTCGCCATTTCCCGCGATAGCGAGGTAGCGTTAAGAACAGAGGACTCGGCCTTTGAGGGAATATCCTCACCTGGCCCTCTTCTCTGTTCCTTCTTTTGGGAGAAAGAAAAAAAAAAAAAAAAAAAAACGAGAGGGGAGGATTTCCAGCCCCCCGCTCCCTTCCCTTTTAGTCGCCTTCTACGACACGCAGGGAATACGTGGGAAGTATTCTTTCTCCCCTATCCCCAGGGAAATATATATATATATATATATATATATATATATATATATATATATATATATATATATATATATATATATTTTTTTTTTTTTTGCCGCTGTCTCCCCCGTTTGTGAGGTAGCGCAAGGAAACAGACGAAAGAAATGGCCCAACCCACCCCCATACACATGTATATACATACGTCCACACACGCAAGTATACATACCTACACAGCTTTTCATGGTTTACCCCAGACGCTTCACATGCCCTGATTCAATCCACTGACAGCACGTCAACCCCGGTATACCACATATATCCAATTCACTCTATTCCTTGCCCTCCTTTCACCCTCCTGCATGTTCAGGCCCCGATCACACAAAATCTTTTTCACTCCATCTTTCCACCTCCAATTTGGTCTCCCACTTCTCCTCGTTCCCTCCACCTCCGACACATATATCCTCTTGGTCAATCTTTCCTCACTCATTCTCTCCATGTGCCCAAACCATTTCAAAACACCCTCTTCTGCTCTCTCAACCACGCTCTTTTTATTTCCACACATCTCTCTTACCCTTACGTTACTTACTCGATCAAACCACCTCACACCACACATTGTCCTCAAACATCTCATTTCCAGCACATCCATCCTCCTGCGCACAACTCTATCCATAGCCCACGCCTCGCAACCATACAACATTGTTGGAAACACTATTCCTTCAAACATACCCATTTTTGCTTTCCGAGATAATGTTCTCGACTTCCACACATTCTTCAAGGCTCCCAGTATATATATATATATATATTTTTTTTTTTTTTTTTTTTCATACTTTGTCGCTGTCTCCCGCGTTTGCGAGGTAGCGCAAGGAAACAGACGAAAGAAATGGCCCAACCCCCCCCATACACATGTATATACATACGTCCACACACGCAAATATACATACCTACACAGCTTTCCATGGTTTACCCCAGACGCTTCACATGCCTTGATTCAATCCACTGACAGCACGTCAGCCCCGGTATACCACATCGCTCCAATTCACTCTATTCCTTGCCTTCCTTTCACCCTCCTGCATGTTCAGGCCCCGATCACACAAAATCTTTTTCACTCCATCTTTCCACCTCCAATTTGGTCTCCCTCTTCTCCTTGTTCCCTCCACCTCCGACACATATATCCTCTTGGTCAATCTTTCCTCACTCATCCTCTCCATGTGCCCAAACCACTTCAAAACACCCTCTTCTGCTCTCTCAACCACGCTCTTTTTATTTCCACACATCTCTCTTACCCTTACGTTACTCACTCCATCAAACCACCTCACACCACACATTGTCCTCAAACATCTCATTTCCAGCACATCCATCCTCCTGCGCACAACTCTATCCATAGCCCACGCCTCGCAACCATACAACATTGTTGGAACCACTATTCCTTCAAACATACTTATTTTTGCTTTCCGAGATAATGTTCTCGACTTCCACACATTCTTCAAGGCTCCCAGAATTTTCGCCCCCTCCCCCACCCTATGATCCACTTCCGCTTCCATGGTTCCATCCGCTGCCAGATCCACTCCCAGATATCTAAAACACTTCACTTCCTCCAGTTTTTCTCCATTCAAACTCACCTCCCAATTGACTTGACCCTCAACCCTACTGTACCTAATAACCTTGCTCTTATTCACATTTACTCTTAACTTTCTTCTTCCACACACTTTACCAAACTCAGTCACCAGCTTCTGCAGTTTCACACATGAATCAGCCACCAGCGCTGTGTCATCAGCGAACAACAACTGACTCACTTCCCAAGCTCTCTCATCCCCAACAGACTTCATATATATATATATATATATATATATATATATATATATATATATATATATATATATATATATATATTTTTTTTTTTTTTGCCGCTGTCTCCCGCGTTTGCGAGGTAGCGCAAGGAAACAGACGAAAGAAATGGCCCAACCCACCCCCATACACATGTATATACATACGTCCACACACGCAAATATACATACCTACACAGCTTTCAATGGTTTACCCCAGACGCTTCACATGCCCTGATTCAATCCACTGACAGCACGTCAACCCCGGTATACCACATATATCCAATTCACTCTATTCCTTGCCCTCCTTTCACCCTCCTGCATGTTCAGGCCCCGATCACACAAAATCTTTTTCACTCCATCTTTCCACCTCCAATTTGGTCTCCCACTTCTCCTCGTTCCCTCCACCTCCGACACATATATCCTCTTGGTCAATCTTTCCTCACTCATTCTCTCCATGTGCCCAAACCATTTCAAAACACCCTCTTCTGCTCTCTCAACCACGCTCTTTTTATTTCCACACATCTCTCTTACCCTTACGTTACTTACTCGATCAAACCACCTCACACCACACATTGTCCTCAAACATCTCATTCCCAGCACATCCATCCTCATGCACACAACTCTATCCATAGCCCACGCCTCGCAACCATACAACATTGTTGGAACCACTATTCCTTCAAACATACCCATTTTTGCTTTCCGAGATAATGTTCTCGACTTCCACACATTCTTCAAGGCCCCCAGAATTTTCGCCCCCTCCCCCACCCTATGATCCACTTCCGCTTCCATGGTTCCATCCGCTGCCAGATCCACTCCCAGATATCTAAAACACTTTACTTCCTCCAGTTTTTCTCCATTCAAACTTACCTCCCAATTGACTTGACCCTCAACCCTACTGTACCTAATAACCTTGCTCTTATTCACATTTACTCTTAAGTTTCTTCTTTCACACACTTTACCAAACTCAGTCACCAGCTTCTGCAATTTCTCACATGAATCAGCCTCCAGCGCTGTATCACCAGCGAACAACAACTGACTCACTTCCCAAGCTCTCTCAGTATATATATATATATATATATATATATATATATATATATATATATATATATATATATATATTATTATTTTTTTTTTTATTATACTTTGTCGCTGTCTCCCGCGTTTGCGAGGTAGCGCAAGGAAACAGACGAAAGAAATGGCCCAACCCCCCCCCATACACATGTATATACATACGTCCACACACGCAAATATACACACCTACACAGCTTTCCATGGTTTACCCCAGACGCTTCACATGCCTTGATTCAATCCACTGACAGCACGTCAACCCCGGTATACCACATATATCCAATTCACTCTATTCCTTGCCCTCCTTTCACCCTCCTGCATGTTCAGGCCCCGATCACACAAAATCTTTTTCACTCCATCTTTCCACCTCCAATTTGGTCTCCCTCTTCTCCTCGTTCCCTCCACCTCCGACACATATATCCTCTTGGTCAATCTTTCCTCACTCATTCTCTCCATGTGACCAAACCATTTCAAAACACCCTCTTCTGCTCTCTCAACCACGCTCTTTTTATTTCCACACATCTCTCTTACCCTTACGTTACTTACTCGATCAAACCACCTCACACCACACATTGTCCTCAAACATCTCATTTCCAGCACATCCATCCTCCTGCGCACAACTCTATCCATAGTCCACGCCTCGCAACCATACAACATTGTTGGAACCACTATTCCTTCAAACATACCCATTTTTGCTTTCCGAGATAATGTTCTCGACTTCCACACATTCTTCAAGGCTCCCAGAATTTTCGCCCCCTCCCCCACCCTATGATCCACTTCCGCTTCCATGGTTCCATCCGCTGCCAGATCCACTCCCAGATATCTAAAACACTTCACTTCCTCCAGTTTTTCTCCATTCAAACTCACCTCCCAATTGACTTGACCCTCAACCCTACTGTACCTAATAACCTTGCTCTTATTCACATTTACTCTTAACTTTCTTCTTTCACACACTTTACCAAACTCAGTCACCAGCTTCTGCAGTTTCTCACATGAATCAGCCACCAGCGCTGTATCATCAGCGAACAACAACTGACTCACTTCCCAAGCTCTCTCATCCCCAACAGACTTCATACTTGCCCCTCTTTTTTTTTTTTGCTTTGTCCCTGTCTCCCGCGTTAGCGAGGCAGCTTAAGGAAACAGACGAAAGAAAGGCCCAACCCACCCACATACACATGTATATACATACACATCCACACACAGCACATATACATACCTATACATCTCAATGTAGACATACACACACAGACATATACATATATACCCATGTACATAATTCATACTGTCTGCCTTTATTCATTCCCATCACCACCCCGCCACACATGGAATAACAACACCCTCCCCCTCATGTGCGCGAGGTAGCGCTAGGAAAAGACAACAAAGGCCCCATTCGTTCACACTCAGTCTCTTGCTGTCTTTGTAATAATGCACCGAAACTACAGCTCCCTTTCCACATCCGGGCCCCACAGAACAGTCTCTTGCTGTCTTTGTAATAATGCACCGAAACTACAGCTCCCTTTCCACATCCGGGCCCCACAGAACTTTCCATGGTTTACCCTAGACGCTTCACATGCCCTGGTTCAATCCATTGGGGATAGGGGAGAAAGAATACTTCCCACGTATTCCCTGCGTGTCGTAGAAGGCGACTAAAAGGGGAGGGAGCGCGGGGCTGGAAATCCTCCCCTCTTGTTTTTTTTTGTTTTTTTCCAAAAGAAGGAACAGAGAAGGGGGCCAGGTGAGGATATTCCCTCAGAGGCCCAGTCCTCTGTTCTTAACGCTGCCTTGCTAATGCGGGAAATGGCGAATAGTTTGAAAGAAAGAAAGAAATATATATGTTATCTCTCCACCTCTATTACATATATCCTCTTTGTCAACCTTTCCTCACCCATTCTCTCCATGTGACCAAACCATTTCAATACACCCTCTTCTGCTCTCTCAACCACACTCTTTTTATTACCACACATCTCTTTTACCCTTTCATTACTTACTCGATCAAACAACCTCACACCACATATTGTCCTCAGACATCTCATTTCCAACACATCCACCCTCTTCCGCACAACCCTAACTATAGCCCATGCCTCGCAACCATATAACATTGTTGGCACCACTATTCCTTCAAACACAACCATTTTTGCTTTCCAAGATAATGTTCTCGACTTCCACACATTTTTCAATGCTCCCAGAACTTTTGCCCTCTCCCCACCCAGTGACTCACTTCTGCTTCCATGGTTCCATCTGCTGCCAAAGCCACTCCCAGATATCTAAAACACTTCACTTTCTCCAGTTTTTCTCCATTAAAACTTACCTCCCAATTGACTTGTCCCTCAACCCTACTGTACCTAATAACCTTGCTCTTGTTCACATTTACTCTCAGCTTTCTTCTTTCACACACTTTACCAAACTCAGTCATCAGCCTATGCAGTTTCTCACTCCAATCAGCCACCAGCGCTGAATCATCAGCGAACAACAACTGACTCACTTCCCAAGCCCTCTCATCCACAGCAGACTGCATACTTGCCCCTCTCTCCAAAACTCTTACATTCACCTCCCTAACCACCCCATCCATAAACAAATTAAACAACCATGGAGACATCATGCGCCCCTGCCGCAAACCAATATTCACTGGGAACCAATCACTTTCCTCTCTTCCTACTCATACACATGCCTTACATCCTTGGTAAAAACTTTTCACTGCTTCTAGCAACTTACCTCCAACATATCTATTTATCATACTTGATCGTCATTTCCTGAGTCAGTGAGGTAGCGCCAGGACACAGACAAAGAATGGCCCATCCACTCACATACACATATATATACATAAACGCCCATACATGCACATATACATGCACATTACATTTATTCATTTATCATACTTAGTTGCTGTCTCCCATGTTAGTGAGGTAGTGTATGGAAACAGACGAAAGAATGGCCCAACCCACCCACATACACATGTATATACATAAATGCCCACACATGCACCTATACATACCTATACATTTCAACGTATACATACATACACACACACAGACATATACATATATATACACGTACATATCCATACTTGCTGCCTTCATCCATTCCCGTCTCCACCCCGCCACACATAAAATGGCACTCCCCTCCCCCCGTGCCTGTGCAAGACTGCGCTAGGAAAAGACAACAAAGGCCACAATCATGAACACTCAGTCTCTAGCTGTCATGTGTAATGCGCTGAAACCACAGCTATGCACTGAAACCACAGCACATATACATACATATACATATACACAGACTAATACATATATACACATGTACATATTCATACTTGCTTGCCTTCGTCCATTCATGGCGCTACCCTGCCCAACAGGAAACAGCATCGCTACCCAGTTTCAGCGAGGTAATGCCAGGAAAACAGACAAAAAAGGCCACATTCGTTCACACTTAGTCTCTAGTTGTCATGCGTAATGCACCGAAACCACAGCTCCCCATCCACATCCATGCTTCACAGGCCTTTCCATGGTTTACCCCAGACATTTAACATGCCCTGGTTCAGTCCACTGACAGCATGTTGACCCTGGTATACCACACTGTTCCAATTCATTCTATTCCATGCACACCTATCACCTTCCTGTATCTTCAGGCCCTGATTGCTCAAAACCTTTTTCACTCCATCCGTCTACCTCCAACTTGGTCTCCCGCTTCTTGTTCCCTCCACCTTGGACACAAATATCCTCTCTGTCAACCTTTCCTCACTCATTCTCTCCATATGTCCTTGTCATTTCTGAACAAATTAATACAGTGAACATACCCCAGTAGTATGTTTGAAGATTCTTTCAGAGTATAGAATAGAATATGTCAGTCTCAATGCTGTTAGGATTTGGTGGTACTGAAGCAAGTTGGCTGCAGTGCTTTGAAGCTTGAATGCTGGAAGACAACTTCACATCCCTTTCAATCAATTCAGGTATATTAGAAATCAGTGGTTGACACTGCAGGTGGATTGTAAAGAGTACCTTCACAATCCAACAATTCTTGTACAAACTATTCAGATTTTATTAAAATTTCTCTGCCTTGCTATGCCTCCCCTGCTTTTGATCATCAGTGCTTCCTTGGGTTATAACTGTTCTATGCATACTCACTTAAGAACACTGTTGGTGGGCCTGAAGTGCTGGAATGTCTTCATGACTGATCTTGGCCTAGTGGTACTGGAAATGATGTGGGAAAACAAAAAATCCCCATTCTTACACACAACTAAAGGGTTAAAAAAAACCCACTTTTCTCAAAACTTACTCGGCTGATTAATCAGCCATTTTGCAGCAGCAGGGAGCCATGACAATATTGCAATGCTTACAGTGAAAACCAACTCTATATCTAATATAACATACATATGAATAAAAGTCATCAGCTCCTGGTGCTACCTCACTCACTTGGGAAATGACAAACTCATATGAAAGAAGAGATAAATGGAAAGTTGAAAAAGTCACACTGATTTCATTGGTAATAGGTATGAAGTGGGTCATCTTGGTTCAGTCAATATCCAATCAATGCAGAACATCTGATTTAGCAATCTGGACAAACTTTATATGGATGTTATCCCACTTATCAACAGAACATACAAACCACTTGGACTGCATTTTCGTTTTCAATAAAACTGGAGAACCTTTTCAAACTCAACTTTGTGCCATTTTTTCACCCAAACCCATAATATTCACAAGTGTTCCCTGAATGAATAATCAACCTGAAACTGTCAGAGCACATGCACTTGTATCCACCTAAAAAAATAATTCTTGGTATTCTTCGCAATATGTTTCAAACAATGCCACTGGGCTTCTTGACAAAAAGACAAAGATAGCTGAATGATGAAATCTTTGGTAAAGATTTTGCATCCACTATGATTTTACTGTGAGAAAAACCAAGAAATACAGTTATATGTTCACACAAACTTAAAAGATCCTCATCTGTAAACAGGATGATCATATGCTCACCATTTGTATTAGCAAAACCCTTTGGGTCAAGATATCTACTTTCTCCATCCATCACATCACTAGAAGGAGAATTACCCTTTGGTAACTCTTGGGCAGAAGCTGCCAGGTGTTTGGGAGACTCCTGGACAAGAATGACCCTATGAGGTTTGGATGCAGTACATGGTATGAGTGAATCCTCCTTCTTTGTGGAAGGAGAAGCCTGTACACTCACTAGACATCTGCCAGCTGCTTGTGTATCATCAACAGATGCCTGCAAAAATAATTTAGATTTTTACATACTTAAAGAGCTAAGAATAGTTTATCTTGTCTTCAAAGGAATCTAGTATCCAATTTATATATCCCTGGAGTAACAGAGAAAGGATTCTAGCTTTGTATACCCTGCATGTCATAGAAGGCAACTAAAGGGGGTTAGGAATGGGGGATTGAAACCCCTGCTTCTTGTATTTCAAATTCTAAAAGGGGGAACAGAAGATGAAGCCCAGCAGGGAGTGCTCAGGCTGGAGTGTCTAAATGTGTGTCGATGTAACAAAGATGATAAGAGAGGAGAGACAGGTAGTATGTTTGAGCAAACAAACTTGGATGTTATGTCTCTGACTGAAACACAGCTCAAGGGTAGAGGGGAAGAATGGTTTGAAAATTTCTTAGGAGTAAAGTCAGTGGTTAGTAAGAAGAGAAGACCTAAGGATGGAGTAGCAACACTCCTGAAGCAGGAGTTGTGGGACTGTGTGAGTGAATGCATGGAAGTAAATTCTAGATTGATGTGGGTAAAACTGAAAATAGATGGCAAGAGATGGGTGATTATTACTACAGCTTATGCACCTAGCCATGAGAAGAAAGATCATGAGATGTCAGTGTTTTGGGAACATCTGGGGAAGTGTGTCAGCAGTTTTGATGTAAGAGACCGGGCATTAGTGATGGGCGATTTTAATGCACAGGTAAGTAATGTGGCAGATGAGGGTATAATTGGGATGCATGGGGTATTAAGTGATATGAAAGTGATATGGAAAAGAGCTTGCAGAATTGTGCTGAAAAAGTAATGATAATTGAGAATACCTGGTTTAAAAAGAGGGATGTACACAAGTACACATATGTAAGAAGAAATGGTTAGCAGGATAACTGTGTAAAAGAAAGACTTCTGGAGGTAAATGCTCTTAGAGGGGCAGCTAGTGGGATTTCTGATCACTATCTTGTGGAGGCAAGGGTGAAGATTTGTATAGGCTTTCAAAAAAGATGAAACAATGTTGGGGAGAAGAGGGTGGTGAGAGTAAGTGAGCTTGGAAGAGACTTGTGTGAAGAAATACCATGAAAGACTGAGTGTAGAATGGCAAAAGGTGAAAGTAAGTGAAGCAAACGGAGTGTGTGAGGGATGGGAGGTATTTAGGGAAGCAGTGATGGCATGTGCAAGAGATGCATGCAGTGTGCAAAAGGTGGGAGGTGGGCAGATTAGAAATAGTGAGTGGTGGGATGAAGTAAAGTTGCTAGTGAAAGAAAAAAGAGAGATGTACAAGAAAAAGCAACAGAAGGTTAAGAAAAAGGTGAGGTGATTGAAAAGGAAGGTAAACGAGTGTTGGGTTGAGCAAGTATCAGTAGACTTTAGGGAGAATAAAATGTTTTGAAAGAAGGCAAATAATGTGAAAAAGACAAGGGAAAAAATGGGAACATTGGTGAGGGGGAAAAAGGGGGAAGTGATAACAGGTAGTGATGAAGTGAGGAGACACAGCAAGTATCATGAAGGACTGTTAAATGTGTTTGATGATACAGTGGCAGATGTAGGGTATTTTGGTCAGGGTGGTATTCAAAGTGACAGAGTTATGGAGAGTGATTTGGTGAAAAGAGAAGAAGTGATGAAAGCCTTGCATAAGAAGAAATGTAGCAAGGGGGCTAGAGTGCATAGTACTGCTGTTGAATTTATTACGAAAGGGGATTTAGAGTGTTGTTGATTGGCTGATAAGGATATTCAATCTACGTATGGTTTGTGGCAAGGTTTGTGAGGATTAGCAGAATGCATGTATAACGCCAGTGTATAAATACCTCCCAATCCTCTCCCACTCCCCTTACTTCGTTTAGTTGCATCTTTTGCTAATCTACACTCAATCTCTCCTGGTATTTCTTCACACAAGTCTCTTTTCCAAGCTCATTTAATCTCTCCACTATCTTCCCAATGCCAATGTCTCTTCTTGTCCAAAAACCTCCACAAACCTTCACCCTCATTCCCACACGACAGTGATCAGATATCCCATCAGCTGCCTCTCTCTCAGCACATTTACATCCAAAAGTCTCTTTTATCTGCCTATCAATTAATATGAAACCAAATAATGCCCAGTGACCATCTCTCCTACTCATATACGTATACTTGTGTATGTCCCTCTTTTTAAACCAGGTATTCCCAATCACCAGTCCTGTATCAGCACACAGTTCCACAAGCTGATCACTGTATCCATTCAAAACACATACATACATTTATATAATATCATTTTTCATACCACTTCACTATGTCTTGCCCAATAAAAGCTACACCATGAACAGACATAAAAGCTTGAGAGGTAAAGTCTTTACTTGGCTTCTCCTATTACTCTTTTGTAGAGTAATAATACAGCATGTGAAGATTTCCTGCCCCTCTTGGTCACCTATAATGAAGCACTAAAAATGTATGGGTAATATTCTTTCTCATTCTCCAGGGATCATAAATGAAATGAAAAAATATTGATTTTCAAGTTTACATACATGTAACAAGTGTGAATTATAATGTTCACACCCTACTAAAATTTTACAAACCTGTGGAGTGGTCACAGAAGAAGTTGATTCTTGAAGTTCTTCCTGAGAAGTGAAACCTAGCTCCTTAAGCTCTTCTTCATCCACAGAACAGCTCTTAGCTTTCTGAGTTTCCATGTTTTTTGACTGAGGTAAGGTACCCTAAAAATATACACATATTAGTATTTTTCTCTTTTTCTCTTTTCATTACCACACACCTTCCATCGCGAGGTGGCGATGGGAATAAATAAAGGCAGACAGTATGAATTATGTACATGTGTATATATGTATATGTCTGTGTGTGTGTATATATATGTGTACATTGAGATGTATAGGTATGTATATTTGCGTGTGTGGATGTGTACGTATATACATGTGTATGGGGGTGGGTTGGGCCATTTCGTACGTCTGTTTCCTTGCGCTACCTCGCAAACGCGCGAGACAGCAACAAAGCAAAATAAAATAAAATAAATAAATACATCTCCTTACCCTTTCATTACTTACTCGATCAAACCACCTCACTCCACATATTGTCCTCAAACATCTCATTTCAAACACAGCCACTCTCCTCCGCACAACTCTATCTATAGCCAACGCCTCACAAACATGTAACATTGTTGGAACCACTATTCCTTCAAACATACCCATTTTTGCTTTCCAAGATAATGTTCTCGCCTTCCACACATTTTTCAATGCTCCCAGAACTTTCACCCCCTCCCCCACCCTGTGACTCACTTCTGCTTCCATGGTTACATCCGCTGCCAAATCCACTCCCAGATATCTAAAACACTTCACTCCCTCCAGTTTTTTTCCATTCAAACCTACCTTCCAAATGACTTCTCCCTCAACCCTACTGTACCTAATAACCTTGCTCTTGTTGACCTTTACTCTCAGCTTTCTTCTTCCACACACTTTACCAAACTCAGTCACCAGCTTCTGCAGTTTCTCACCTGAATCAGCCACCAGCGCTGTGTCATCAGTGAACAACAACTGACTCACTTCCTAAGCACTCTCATCCACAACAGACTGCATACTTTCCCCTCCCTCCAAAACTCTTGCATTCACCTCCCTAACAACCTCATCCATAAACAAATTAAACAACCATGAAGACATCACGCACCCCTACCACAAACCGACATTCACTGAGAACCAGTCACTTTCCTCTCTTCTTACTCGTACACATGCCTTACATCCTCGATAAAAACTCTTCACTGCTTCTAGCAACTTGCCTCCCACACAATATACTCTTAATACCTTCCACAGAGCATCTCTATCAACTCTGTCATATACCTTCTCCAGATCCATAAATGCTACATACAAATCCATTTGTTTTTCTAAGTATTTCTCACATACATTCTTCAAAGCAAACACCTGATACCACTTCTGTACCACTTCTGAAACCACACTGCTCTTCCCCAATGTGATGCTCTATACATACCTTCACCCTCTCAATCAATACCCTCCCCTATAATTTCCCAGGAATACTCAACAAACATATACCTCTGTAATTTGAACACTCACCTTTATCCCCTTTGCTCTTGTACAATGGCACTATGCATGCATTCCGCCAATCCTCAGGCACTTCACCATGAGCCATATATACACTGAACATCCTCACAAACAAGTCAACAATACAGCCCCACCCTTTTTTAATGAATTCCACTCCAATACCATCCAAACCCGCCATCTTGCCAGCTTTCATCTTCCACAAAGCTTTCAATACCTCTCTGTTTATCACATCATTCTCCCTGACCCTCTCACTTCGCACACCACCTCGACCAAAACACCCTATATCTGCCACTCTATTATCTGACACATTGAACAAACCTTCAAAATACCCACTCCATCTCCTCACATCACCACTACTTGTTATTACCTCCCCATTAGCTCCCCTCACCAATGTTCCCATTTGTTATTTTGACTTATGCACTTTATTTACCTCCTTCCAAAATATCTTTTTATTCTCCCTAAAATTTAATGATACTATCTCATTCCAACTCTCATTTGCCCTCTTTTTCACCTCTTGCACCTTTCTCTTGACCTCCTGCCTCTTTCTTTTATACATCTTCCAGTCATTTGCACTATTTCCCTGCAAAAATCATCCAAATGCATTCATGTAGTGACCTTGATCAGGGCATTCAGTTGCCCATGCCGTCTCAGTTAACATGAGAATACAAAACTGATTTGGTGAGAACAAGTGATGAAAGCCTTTTGTGACATAAAGTGCAGCAGAGCTCCCACAAAGGATGGACTACGAGCGAATTTCTTAAGAAAGGGAGTTATTGTGTCGTTGACTGGTTAGTTAAAATTTTCAATGAATGTACTGATCATGGTGAGGTGTCACAGGATTGACAGAATGCCTGTACAGTGCTAATGTATAAAGGCAAAGGGGGCAAAAGAGAATGTTCAAATTACAAAGGAATAAGTGTGTTGAGTGCATCTTATAGCTGTGTGGGAGAGTGGTGACTGAGGGCATGGTGGCTTGCACAGACCTTCAGACTGGGGAGGAACAATGTGGCTTCTGGAGTGGTAGAGGATGAAGGGATCGTGTTTGCTTTGAAGAATGTATGCGAAAAATACTTAAAGAGAAACAGAATGATTTGTATGTGGCATTTATGGATCTACAGAAAGCACATGACAGGGCTGATTGAAATACTCTTTGGAAGGCATTATGAATATATGGAGTGGATGGAAAGTTGCTGGAAGCAGTGGAGGGTTTTTATCAAGAGAGTATGGCACATGAGTGAGTAAGAGAAGAGGAGGACGGATCTGTGGTATGAGTTTGTGATGCCAATATGGCTGTTTAATTCATTTATAGATAGGGTAATGTGGAGAAAAGAATATAAAGATCTTTGAGAGAGGATAAGGAATGCAGTCTTTTAGGGGCATGGAAGACCTGAGAGGTGAGTTAACTGCTGTTTGTTGATAAGTGCTTGTGACAAATTTGAGTGATAAATTGCAGAACCTGGTGCCTAAGTCTGGGAGAGTATGTGAAAGGAAAAAGTTGAGAGTAAATGTGATTAAAAGCAGGGTTATTAGGTTAAGAAGAATGTGACATGTTAGCTGGAGTGTGAGTATGAATAGAGAGCACTTGGAGGAAGCTGGGTGTTTCAGAGAATGGAACCATAGGGTGGATAAGGAGGATGTCCTGGGCACTCTCAGGAGTGTGTGGAAAGAGAGGTCATTATCATATCATATCATCTTTGTTGATATCATAGTCCCAACAGTGTTGTATGGATACAAAATGTAGGCCCCAGACATGAAAGAACAGATGATGGTGAATGTGCTAACAATAAAATGCTTGAGGACGTATGTGATGTAAAAAGGCTTGACCAAATAAGGAATCATATGGTAAGACAGCAGTGTGGTAATAAAAAGGAGTATGGCTGAGAAAGCTGAAGAGGATGTATTGAAATGGTATGGGCATATAGAGAGGATGAGTAAGGACAGGTTTGTCTTTTCCTAGCACTACCTTGCTGAAGAGAGAGGGAAGATGCTATTTCCCATGTGGCAGGGTAGCGACAGAAATGGACAAAGGTAAGCAGGTATGAATATGCACATGTGTATATATGTATATGTCTGTGTGTGTATATGTATGTATATAGAGAGAATGAGTGAGCAAAGATTGACCAAGAGGATATATGTGTTAGAGGTGGAGGGAAGAAGAAGTGGGAGACCACATTGGAGGTGGATGGATGGAGTGAAAAAGATTTTGAGCAATCGGGGCCTGAACATAGGGGAGGGGGAACAGACAGCATGCAAGGAATAGAGTGAATTGGAATGATGTGGTATACTGGGGTCAACATGATGTCCATGGATTGAACCAGGGCATGCGAAATGTGTGGTGTAAACCCTGGAAAGGTCTGCAGGACTGGGATGTGGAAAGCTAGAGATCGAGTTTGAGCAAACGTGGCCTTTTTTTTGTGTTTTCCTGGCACTACCTCGCTCTGTGTGTGTGTGTGTGTGTGTGTGTGTTGGGGAGGTTATTTCTTGTGTGGCCGGGTAGTGATTGGATGAAGGCAAGTATGGATATGTACAGGTGTATGTATGTATATGTCTGGGTGGTGGCTGAGATGGCTGTGCATGATCATTTCTTCCCACAGCCATCCATCCTCCAGCAATACTGATGACTTTTTCTATGAAGGAAACTGAGCTATAATCAGAGGAGTTGACAAAAGATGATCCTGAATCACTTGACAATGATGATGTGGAGAGTGATTCCATGGACACTGGCTCCTCTAGAATTGAAACCTGACAAGATCAGGTAAAAGGTGTTTCTAATAAAAGTGGAGGTGGTGTTGCCAGCACCTGTTAACCTTGACAACACTACCTTTGAATGGCACTAGCAGTACTTTTACACACTTATACTTTTGTCATGGAAAAATTATCAGTGAAAACATCTATGATTTTTTTTTTTTTTTTTTTGCCGCTGTCTCCCGCGTTTGCGAGGTAGCGCAAGGAAACAGACGAAAGAAATGGCCCAACCCACCCCCATACACATGTATATACATACGTCCACACACGCAAATATACATACCTACACAGCTTTCCATGGTTTACCCCAGACACTTCACATGCCCTGATTCAATCCACTGACAGCACGTCAACCCCGGTATACCACATCGATCCAATTCACTCTATTCCTTGCCCTCCTTTCACCCTCCTGCATGTTCAGGCCCCGATCACACAAAATCTTTTTCACTCCATCTTTCCACCTCCAATTTGGTCTCCCCCTTCTCCTCGTTCCATCCACCTCCGACACATATATCCTCTTGGTCAATCTTTCCCCACTCATTCTCTCCATGCGCCCAAACCATTTCAAAACACCCTCTTCTGCTCTCTCAACCACGCTCTTTTTATTTCCACACATCTCTCTTACCCTTACATTACTTACTCGATCAAACCATCTCACACCACACATTGTCCTCAAACATCTCATTTCCAGCACATCCATCCTCCTGCGCACAACTCTATCCATAGTCCACGCCTCGCAACCATACAACATTGTTGGAACCACTATTCCTTCAAACATACCCATTTTTGCTTTCCGAGATAATGTTCTCGACTTCCACACATTTTTCAAGGCTCCCAGGATTTTCGCCCCCTCCCCCACCCTATGATCCATTTCCGCTTCCATGGTTCCATCCGCTGCCAGATCCACTCCCAGATATCTAAAACACTTTACTTCCTCCAGTTTTTCTCCATTCAAACTTACCTCCCAATTGACTTGACCCTCAACCCTACTGTACCTAATAACCTTGCTCTTATTCACATTTACTCTTAACTTTCTTCTTTCACACACTTTACCAAACTCAGTCACCAGCTTCTGCAGTTTCTCACATGAATCAGCCACCAGCGCTGTATCATCAGCGAACAACAACTGACTCACTTCCCAAGCTCTCTCATCCCCAACAGACTTCATCCTTGCCCCTCTTTCCAAAACTCTTGCATTCACCTCCCTAACAACCCCATCCATAAACAAATTAAACAACCATGGAGACATCACACACCCCTGCCGCAAACCTACATTCACTGAGAACCAATCACTTTCCTCTCTTCCTACACGTACACATGCCTTACATCCTCAATAAAAACTTTTCACTCCTTCTAACAACTTGCCTCCCACACCATATATTCTTAATACCTTCCACAGAGCATCTCTATCAACTCTATCATATGCCTTCTCCAGATCCATAAATGCTACATACAAATCCATTTGCTTTTCTAAGTATTTCTCACATACATTCTTCAAAGCAAACACCTGATCCACACATCTTCTACCACTTCTGAAACCACACTGCTCTTCCCCAATCTGATGCTCTGTACATGCCTTCACCCTCTCAATCAATGCCCTCCCATATAATTTACCAGGAGTACTCAACAAACTTTTTTTTTTTTTTTTTTTTTTTGCTTTGTCGCTGTCTCCCGCGTTTGCAAGGTAGCGCAAGGAAAGAGACGAAAGAAATGGCCCAACCCACCCCCATACACATGTATATACATACGTCCACACACGCAAATATACATACCTACACAGCTTTCCATGGTTTACCCCAGACGCTTCACATGCCTTGATTCAATCCACTGACAGCACGTCAACCCCGGTATACCACATCGCTCCAATTCACTCTATTCCTTGCCCTCCTTTCACCCTCCTGCATGTTCAGGCCCCGATCACACAAAATCTTTTTCACTCCATCTTTCCACCTCCAATTTGGTCTCCCTCTTCTCCTCGTTCCCTCCACCTCCGACACATATATTCTCTTGGTCAATCTTTCCTCACTCATTCTCTCCATGTGCCCGAACCATTTCAAAACACCCTCTTCTGCTCTCTCAACCACGCTCTTTTTATTTCCACACATATCTCTTACCCTTACGTTACTTACTCGATCAAACCACCTCACACCACACATTGTCCTCAAACATCTCATTTCCAGCACATCCATCCTCCTGCACACAACTCTATCCATTGCCCACGCCTCGCAACCATACAACATTGTTGGAACCACTATTCCTTCAAACATACCCATTTTTGCTTTCCGAGATAATGTTCTCGACTTCCACACATTCTTCAAGGCCCCCAGAATTTTCGCCCCCTCCCCCACCCTATGATCCACTTCCGCTTCCATGGTTCCATCCGCTGCCAGATCCACTCCCAGATATCTAAAACACTTCACTTCCTCCAGTTTTTCTCCATTCAAACTCACCTCCCAATTGACTTGACCCTCAACCCTACTGTACCTAATAACCTTATACCTCTGTAATTTGAGCACTCACTCTTATCCCCTTTGCCTTTGTACAATGGCACTATGCACGCATTCCGCCAATCCTCAGGCACCTCACCATGAGTCATACATACATTAAATAACCTTACCAACCAGTCAATAATACAGTCACCCCCTTTTTTAATAAATTCCACTGCAATACCATCCAAACCTGCTGTCTTGCTGGCTTTCACCTTCCGCAAAGCTTTTACTACCTCTTCTCTGTTTACCAAATCATTTTCCCTAACCCTCTCACTTTGCACACCACCTCGACCAAAACACCCTCTATCTGCCACTCTATCATCAAACACATTCAACAAACCTTCAAAATACTCACTCCATCTCCTTCTCACATCACCACTACTTGTTATCACCTCCCCATTTGCGCCCTTCACTGAAGTTCTCATTTGCTCCCTTGTCTTACGCACTTTATTTACCTCCTTCCCGAACATCTTTTTATTCTCCCTAAAATTTAATGATACTCTCTCATCCCAACTCTCATTTGCCCTCTTTTTCACCTCTTGCACCTTCCTCTTGACCTCCTGTCTCTTTCTTTTATACATCTCCCACTCAATTTCATTTTTTCCCTGCAAAAATCATCCAAATGCCTCTCTCTTCTCTTTCACTAATAATCTTACTTCTTCATCCCACCACTCACTACCCTTTCTAATCAACCCACCTCCCACTCTTCTCATGCCACAAGCATCTTTTGCGCAACCCATCACTGATTCCCTAAATACATCCCATTCCTCCCCCACTCCCCTTACTTACATTGTTCTCACCTTTTTCCATTCTGTACTCAGTCTCTCCTGGTACTTCCTCACACAAGTCTCCATCCCAAGCTCACTTACTCTCACCACCCTCTTCACCCCAACATTCACTCTTCTTTTCTGAAAACCCATACAAATCTTCACCTTAGCCTCCACAAGATAATGATCAGACATCCCTCTAGTTGCACCTCTCAGCACATTAACATCCAAAAGTCTCTTTTGCGTGCCTGTCAATTAACACGTAATCCAATAACGCTCTCTGGCCATCTCTCCTACTTACATACGTATACTTATGTATATCTCGCTTTTTAAACCAGGTATTCCCAATCACCAGTCCTTTTTCAGCACATAAATCTACAAGCTCTTCACCATTTCCATTTACAACACTGAACACCCCATGTATACCAATTATTCCCTTAACTGCCACATTACTCACCTTTGCATTCAAATCACCCATCACTATAACCCGGTCTCGTGCATCAAAACCACTAACACACTCATTCAGCTGCTCCCAAAACACTTGCCTCTCATGATCTTTCTTCTCATGCCCAGGTGCATATGCACCAATAATCACCCATCTCTCTCCATCAACTTTCAGTTTTACCCATATTAATCGAGAATTTACTTTCTTACATTCTATCACATACTCCCACAACTCCTGTTTCAGGAGTACTGCTACTCCTTCCCTTGCTCTTGTCCTCTCACTAACCCCTGACTTTACTCCCAAGACATTCCCAAACCACTCTTCCCCTTTACCCTTGAGCTTCGTTTCACTAAGAGCCAAAACATCCAGGTTCCTTTCCTCAAACATACTACCTATCTCTCCTTTTTTCACATCTTGGTTACATCCACACACATTTAGACACCCCAGTCTGAGCCTTTGAGGAGGATGAGCACTCCCCGCGTGACTCCTTCTGTTTCCCATTTTAGAACATAACATGAAATAAAACATAAAAATAATCATTAATATACTTTTTTGTGTAGGTAACATAATTGATAAAATGTATAGTGGCAACTTACTTGACACTCATGCTATATTTTTGCACTTTTAGTGTGTTGTTTTGACACATCTACAAAACTACTACACTTTATCTGAGTAAAAGTACTACATGAAATATACTTCTGAAAAGTATCTTTTCAGTATGAATAAATTTGAAACTGTAAAGTTAAAATCAATTTTCTAAACAACTTAAGGGGTTAAAATCAGATTTTGCATTTCCTCTAAGATTCTTACAATATTTTCCTATTCTCTTCTTACTTTTCCTTTGGTTTAATCACTTTTTGTATTTCAATTAAGACCTTATCTCAATGTGGACTTTAGTCTGAGACTGGAGACTCAAAAAATAAAGTCACTTTTATAAGAATCTATATGAAACTGAGATGTTGAAACAAACTGGAGGGAAGGGAAGGATGGGAGGATAGGATGATAATAGTTCTGGCATTTTCTTAAGCCATCTATTCATTATTCATGAAATAGAAATATCTGTTTAATGGGTTTATTACAACCTTAATTTTCCTAAATGCCAATATCATTAAAATTCACAAACAAATGACAACTGACAAACAGTACCTAACTTTACAAATTCCTTAATTTGTCACCTTAACCACACTTACATTAGGAATGCCACTGCTCCCAGCCTGTTGAGTAATATTGGCAGTAACAATATCTAAGTCATCACCATTTTGGATATCTGCTTGAAGATCTCTTGGCACAGTCTCATTCCTTAAAGCTTCTTGTCTTTCTCGCTCAGCTCGATGCATTCTTATTCTTTCTTTTCTCTCCTCCATTTCCTTTTTTATCAGCTCTCGCTCCTTCTCCAAATCATTTTCTACCCTTGTGTTTATTTCCTTATAATGCACAACTATTGTATCAATCAACCATCTGAAATATGAAAAGTATGCTCAAAGTTGATTATAAATAACTTTTTCAGGTGAGTAAAAATAACAACTAAAACATTAATATATACCAAACATAAACTCACACAGCCATCTGTACCAAGTAAATAACCTCAGTGAACTCAAACATAAACAATGAACACAAAAGCCATCACCACCTAATGATAAATGATGCCTGTAAAACACATCAACTGATTCCCAAGAGAAAAATTTTAGAAAGAACATTCTTAATTTCACTTTATGATGAATGCAACAATGAAAGATTAATAGGTTAAGGTATAGTTTAGGGATGCACCTAATTACTGATAATTTTCTTGCAATTTTCATGTGGACACTTAACAACACTCATACACTACAAAAAAGGAATGATGAAAATTCATATTTTTGTAAAGGCAAGACAACCTAATAAACCTAATAAAAGTGAAGGTTTTGAATTAGAGGGAAAGTGAAAATGAAAGAACAAAAATTTACAAAGTAATCAAAACCAAAGCCAGCTTAAAAAAATATGTTATGTTTCTCAAGTTCCTGAGTGGAATCAGCCCCAAAAGTTTAATTCCATTAATTCCTTTTGGTAACATTATTCATTTCAAAAACAGAAATATTTCCAACCCCTTAACCACTCTAGCTGAATATTCATGTTAGCCTGGCGACTCTTCTAGATGGATATCTATGCATAGAGTTTTGAGCTTCTATTTCACTGCTAAGATGGCAGTGCATGAAAATTTCTGCCCACAGTCTGTAATCCTCTTGCCATTCCAATGACAGCACATTATCATGAGTTTTCTAGGAAGAAAACTGAGTGCTTATAGCTACATTCAAAAGACCAAGCAGATGACGATCCTGAATCTATTTGACATGATGATCTGTCTTTGGATCAAGGAGAGAATTTTATGGACACTGATTCTTCCTACACTGAAAGTTGACTAAGATGAGGCAGGAGGTGTTTCTACCTAAAAATAAAGCAGCGGTGCTAGTACACACCAAACCTTGACAACACAATGTCTGACTAGTGTGGATGGTAATTTCACAAGCTTTCATTATTTGGTTGTTATGAAAAAATTATCAATGAATCACATCAGTTTGTGAAAGGAAAACATTCATCATATATGAAAAAACATAATACTAATTTTCAATTATCAATTTTTTGGTGGAGGGAAAAAAAGAAAGATAAAGCATGCATAGTGGTAGCCTACCTGCCACACAGAACTTACATCTGCACCTTTTAGTGGGGTGTGCTGAAAAATTTACGTATTATCAAAGTGAAAGTTTTTTTTTTTTTTTTTTATACTTTGTCGCTGTTTCCCGCATTTGCGAGGTAGCGCAAGGAAACAGACGAAAGAAATGGCCCAACCCCCCCCATACACATGTATATACATACGTCCACACACGCAAATATACATACCTACACAGCTTTCCATGGCTTACCCCAGACGCTTCACATGCCTTGATTCAATCCACTGACAGCACGTCAACCCCGGTATACCACATCGCTCCAATTCACTCTATTCCTTGCCCTCCTTTCACCCTCCTGCATGTTCAGGCCCCGATCACACAAAATCTTTTTCACTCCATCTTTCCACCTCCAATTTGGTCTCCCTCTTCTCCTTCTTCCCTCCACCTCCGACACATATATCCTCTTGGTCAATCTTTCCTCACTCATCCTCTCCATGTGACCAAACCACTTCAAAACACCCTCTTCTGCTCTCTCAACCACGCTCTTTTTATTTCCACACATCTCTCTTACCCTTACGTTACTCACTCGATCAAACCACCTCACACCACACATTGTCCTCAAACATCTCATTTCCAGCACATCCATCCTCCTGCGCACAACTCTATCCATAGCCCACGCCTCGCAACCATACAACATTGTTGGAACCACTATTCCTTCAAACATACCCATTTTTGCTTTCCGAGATAATGTTCTCGACTTCCACACATTCTTCAAGGCCCCCAGAATTTTCGCCCCCTCCCCCACCCTATGATCCACTTCCGCTTCCATGGTTCCATCCGCTGCCAGATCCACTCCCAGATATCTAAAACACTTCACTTCCTCCAGTTTTTCTCCATTCAAACTCACCTCCCAATTGAATTGACCCTCAACCCTACTGTACCTAATAACCTTGCTCTTATTCACATTTACTCTTAACTTTCTTCCTCCACACACTTTACCAAACTCAGTCACCAGCTTCTGCAGTTTCTCACATGAATCAGCCACCAGAGCTGTATCATCAGCGAACAACAACTGACTCACTTCCCAAGCTCTCTCATCCCCAACAGACTTCATACTTGCCCCTCTTTCCAAAACTCTTGCATTTACCTCCCTAACAACCCCATCCATAAACAAATTAAACAACCATGGAGACATCACACACCCCTGCCGCAAACCTACATTCACTGAGAACCAATCACTTTCCTCTCTTCCTACACGTACACATGCCTTACATCCTCGATAAAAACTTTTCACTGCTTCTAACAACTTTCCTCCCACACCATATATTCTTAATACCTTCCACAGAGCATCTCTATCAACTCTATCATATGCCTTCTCCAGATCCATAAATGCTACATACAAATCCATTTGCTTTTCTAAGTATTTCTCGCATACATTCTTCAAAGCAAACACCTGATCCACACATCCTCTACCACTTCTGAAACCACACTGCTCTTCCCCAATCTGATGCTCTGTACATGCCTTCACCCTCTCAATCAATACCCTCCCATATAATTTACCAGGAATACTCAACAAACTTATACCTCTGTAATTTGAGCGCTCACTCTTATCCCCTTTGCCTTTGTACAATGGCACTATGCACGCATTCCGCCAATCCTCAGGCACCTCACCATGAGTCATACATACATTAAATAACCTTACCAACCAGTCAACAATACAGTCACCCCCTTTTTTAATAAATTCCACTGCAATACCATCCAAACCTGCTGCCTTGCCGGCTTTCATCTTCCGCAAAGCTTTCACTACCTCTTCTCTGTTTACCAAATCATTTTCCCTAACCCTCTCACTTTGCACACCACCTCGACCAAAACACCCTATATCTGCCACTCTATCATCAAACACATTCAACAAACCTTCAAAATACTCACTCCATCTCCTTCTCACATCACCACTACTTGTTATCACCTCCCCATTTGCGCCCTTCACTGAAGTTCCCATTTGCTCCCTTGTCTTACGCACTTTATTTACCTCCTTCCAGAACATCTTTTTATTCTCCCTAAAACTTAATGATACTCTCTCACCCCAACT
Organism: Panulirus ornatus; assembly: GCF_036320965.1. Taxonomy (NCBI): domain Eukaryota; kingdom Metazoa; phylum Arthropoda; class Malacostraca; order Decapoda; family Palinuridae; genus Panulirus; species Panulirus ornatus. Next base: position 37,421,831 of record NC_092230.1, read on the forward strand.
CTCATTTGCCCTTTTTTTCACTCTTGCACCTTTCTCTTGACCTCCTGTCTCTTTCTTTTATACATCTCCCACTCAATTTCATTTTTTCCCTGCAAAAATCGTCCAAATGCCTCTCTCTTCTCTTTCACTAATACTCTTACTTCTTCATCCCACCACTCACTACCCTTTCTAATCAACCCACCTCCCACTCTTCTCATGCCACAAGCATCTTTTGCGCAATCCATCACTGATTCCCTAAATACATCCCATTCCTCCCCCACTCCCCTTACTTCCATTGTTCTCACCTTTTTCCATTCTGTACTCAGTCTCTCCTGGTACTTCCTCACACAGGTCTCCTTCTCAAGCTCACTTACTCTCACCACCCTCTTCACCCCAACATTCACTCTTCTTTTCTGAAAACCCATACAAATCTTCACCTTAGCCTCCACCAGATAATGATCAGACATCCCTCCAGTTGCACCTCTCAGCACATCAACATCCAAAAGTCTCTCTTTCGCACGCCTGTCAATTAACACGTAATCCAATAACGCTCTCTGGCCATCTCTCTCTACAAAGTGAAAGTAAAAGACAAAATATACTTCTAAAGTAATTTTCTATATTTCATGAATAACTTTAACACTGTAAGGTTAAATAAAATTTTCAAACTGTGAAAAACAAAGATTCACAAGAATGAAAAAGAAACATTTGTGAGGAGTTAAGGGGTTAATATGCAGTTTTTCATTTCCCCCAAAAAATCTCAGACTGTTTTTCCTCATCCCTCTTTACTTCCCCATCTTTTTGGTCCTTTTCCCATGTGTCACTGAAGGTCTGCCTTGAAGCAGACTTTTGTTGATAACTGGAGTCTATGAAATAGAAAATAATACACATTATCTATTACCTAAAAACAATTGACAAAAATGTAAGTTTTGAAAATTTAAGAAATTTTTTCTAAAGTGGTATTTTCTTTCCACAGTGGTATCCTGTAAGCATGATAGACTCTCTAAGAAAATCAATATAAGACATTCCCAAATCACAGAGTTTCTGGAAAGAAAGTGTTGGCCTTCACTATCCACATTCAACCAGGGCAGTGCCGACATTATGTTTCAGGCCAGCTTTCGGCCAATCAAAGACATCATATTATTGACCAATTCCTTCCAGCCACATGATAGCTCAGGATTTGCAGATCATGGGCATCAACCTGAATGCAGCCACAACTGGTACACAGAAGTTTTTAAAAAATGGATGAGGAAAACAGGGTAAATTTAAGAAGACCAAGAAAAACTGCTCAAGGACACCACCTTGACAAGAAAAGATTTCATAATTTTTAGAACTTACATTTCTCTACTCTGTAGTTGGTCCCATAAGCATGCGAGCATATCTGCATGAAGGAGGAAGATGAAGAGAAACATTTTTCAGATAAGAATGCTCCACCTAAAAGCTGGCAAGAATTCCTTTCAAGGTTATTCAGAAGCACATTAGAATCTGTGTCTCCAGAAGGAGGAATCCCCAGAGCCACATGAATTAGATCCACAATGTCTAAAATAAGGTACTGTCTGTCAAAGGTGGTAGATGAGTGCCAAAGACCCCATTTCTTTGCATTTCCTCCTATAAAAGGTTTTTGAGGAAGACTAATGTAGAGGCTACCTTCCTTGCATCAAGAATTCTTGCATAAAGCCAGGTTAAGCCAATAAAATGAGTTTCTGAATTCAGAGAGAGACATTCCTCACCAAAAGGGGTTTCAAACTTCCAGGATGTATAAATGAATGGTCCTTTCAAAAATTTTTCAAAAAGTACTAAAGGTCTGTGAGATATAAATGGGCTTTAGGCATGATGCTCTCTTGATGAATCAAGTCTTCCAAGAGATGATGACAGCATGGCTATTCCTTCAGTTGATTGTTTCATTCTTAACCAAATTTCTAGGGTTAGGATTAATCTAGCCCATGATACAGTTATCAAAGAGAAGAAGAGTCTCATGTCTGCACATATCATGTATGGTAAGTACTGGAAAATTTCCAATGCCAGCATATCAGTGAAAACACTAGGATGAGAGGGACTGTTACACCCTCATTACTTGATCTATCTTCACAAAGACTAGCAAGGATATTGAAAACACCATCAAAGACTAGCAAGGATATTGAAAAACCATCAAAGACTAGCAAGGATATTGAAAGCACCATATCTAATACACCACTTGGAAGTGATCAATTTAATGCTTAAGTATCATTATGTGGTAAAAAAGGAAGTAAAAAGAGACAGGAATTATGAAGGAGATATAACTGTGGAAACTAAAGAGAACATAATAATTTCTATTGCAACACAGTCTCGGATATGGAGTTCAGTGGCTATGATAAAAAGTTCAATGAGATTTACAATGTAAAAGTTAGAACATGTGTACTTCTAGCCTAAAATGCAGAGGGAAGGTTTATCAAGAGGGAAGAATGATAGAAAGAGAGATGTGTGGAAATAAAAAGAGCGTGGTTGAGAGAGCAGAAGAGGGTGTTTTGAAATGGTTTGGGCACATGGAGAGAATGAGTGAGGAAAGATTGACCAAGAGGATATATGTGTCGGAGGTGGAGGGAACGAGGAGAAGAGGGAGACCAAATTGGAGGTGGAAAGATGGAGTGAAAAAGATTTTGTGTGATCGGGGCCTGAACATGCAGGAGGGTGAAAGGAGGGCAAGGAATAGAGTGAATTGGAGCGATGTGGTATACAGGGTTTGACGTGCTGTCAGTGGATTGAATCAAGGCATGTGAAGCGTCTGGGGTAAACCATGGAAAGCTGTGTAGGTATGTATATTTGCGTGTGTGGACGTGTGTATGTACATGTGTATGGGGGGGGGGTTGGGCCATTTCTTTCGTCTGTTTCCTTGCGCTACCTCGCAAACGCGGGAGACAGCGACAAAGTATAAAAAAAAAAAAAAAAAAAAAAGAATGATTCAATTACAGATGTCAAAAAAGCAAGGAAGCTTTGAGATGTGCAATGGCAGAGATATAGGCAACACTCCAGCCAGCCAGCTTATGCAAGGTATGAGAAAGCAAGGAATGGGTAAGGCATGATAGTAAAAGAAAAACAGAAATTTTAAAAAGAATACTGTGGACATGGCAGGTGAAAATCCAAAACTTTTCCATAAATCTGTCAGATGTAGATTATTAGTTATAGAGAAGCATATCATACCAAGAGATTCAGAGGGAAAAATAGCAGAGGCTGATATAAGGATATGTAAGTAACAGATTACCAAATTCAAAAGCGATTTCACAGTAGAAGACACTATAGCCCTATTACTAATGAGATGGGGTGGTGGCTTTAGAAAATCTTGAGATATCTAGAAAAGGGAGGGGGGGGATAGGTGAGAAAGAATACTTCCCACATATTCCCTGCGTGTCATAAAAGGCGACTAAAAGTTTTCACTTTTCTAAAAGAAGGAACAAAGAAGGGAGCCAAGTGAGGATTTCCCCTCTTAGGCTCAGTCCTTTGTTCTTAATGCTACCTCACTAATGAAGGAAATGGTGAATATGTATGAAAAAAATCTAGAAAAGACATAAAACAAAATAAGAATATCTTGATCCTTAAAAAGCTAAAGGCCTGATAAAATTTCACCTTATGAGCCAAAGATATGCAGCAACATCAGACGGAACTTTTGAAAAACTGTTCAAGATGTTGCTGGAAAAAGGAAAAGTGCCAGGGGAATGGAAAAGGGGCAAACAACATCATATCCCCTAATAAAAAAGGAGACTGGGAAGAGGTGCTGAAATACAGTCTCTTTGACAAGTGTGGTCTGAAGGTTTTGGAAAGGTTAATCAGAAAGCAAATGGGTGACTTTCTACTATAGGATAATTACCTAAGTGAGAAGCAACACAGTTTTAAGGAAATGAGACCATGTGTAGCAAATCTCTTAAATTTCTTTGCGAGTGAGCTCTTCCTTAAAGATAAGGGAAGGCTGGGAAGATTGTTTCCTTTTTGACAACAAGAAAGCATCTGACACTAAACCATGTGGGAGACTGACTGAGAAGCTGGAATACCAGGCAAGAATATGGGGAAGACTTCTCCGATGGATAGAAAAATATCTTAAAGGAAGGAAACAAATGTAATGTTAGAGGAGCCTTCATCAAATGGGTGGAGGTCACCAGTGGAGTGCCCTATTCAGGGGCAATTACACTCCTTAATCTATGTGAATGACTTGCCTGAAGGTATGGACTTCTACCTGAATATGTCTGCAGATGATTCAATAGTCAAGAGGAAAGTGAAAAGCAAGGAAGATTGCATCACTTTGCAAAGGGACCTAAACAAGCTCCAAAGCTGGCCTGATATATGGCTGATGATATTCAACTTGAGAAAGTGTATAGAAATGAGGATGGGGTAAATTGAAAGAATGCCTCAGTATGAATATTATCTGGCAGGAAATAAGCTTCAGGATGAGTAGAGGAGGGAGGACACATTGAAATGAAATGTATGAGAACAATATATGTGGATTGGTTAGATCAAGTATGTAATAAAAAGGTAAAAGAGAGGTGTGGTAATAAGAAGAGACTGGTTGAGGGAGTTGAAAAGGGTGTAATACAAAGTTCTAGACTCCCTAACCGCACTATAACTAGCCAACAACGCCCAAGTTGAAATAAAAAGCTTACACAGCGAGTGAAAAATCAACTATGGCGAGGCTGTATCTTGAAAGTACAGTCTCCTCAAAGAAAGTCTCACTCCAAAGGAGTCTACCTTTCCCTGCTTTTGGAAGTAGTGCAGTCTTGCACTGCAGGGACTTTTAGAAAAGTCTTGGGTAATGCCAGGACTCTTTCATGGAAACTGGTCAGGGTGTAATCAAAATTTAACAAATAAACATGGTAATCAGCTTCAATTTTTCATCCACAAAAAAGTAAAATATAAACCTACCGGAAGCCATCAGCTATTGGTTTGTCTGGTTTATGCTTGCGTGTGGTGATAGCTGAACAAGTTTCAACTCTGGTGGGACATTTGTACTTGTTAACAACCTGCTCCACATTGAGGGACTCTACCAGGTCTATTTCGTCCATGGCACCCTCAACATCTTGCTTGTTTGCAAGCCTGAAATGGAAGCACTGTCATGTGTGATGGTAAGCTACACTCTTTGCTAGTGCTTCAAAATATGAAACATAAACTTGAGTATGTCTTTGCTCTTAAATGAAAGGGGACATAGCAGGGAAGAGACGGGGAAAAAATGGGAACATGAAAAAAGATGATTAAATTAATCACTCAATGAATAAATAAATGGAAGGAGGGAGGTTGGAAAGGAAAACAGATAAGAGGATGTAGTCCACATTTCCCTGCAACTGGAAGCAACACAGCCGTGATATGCAGGAGCCTTTAGAAGGATCCTGGGTAACACCAGGACTCTTTTACAGAAATTGGCCTCATGGTAATTATAAATATAAGTGTGTACGTGTAGGAAGGGAGGAAAGTGATTGGTTCTCAGTGAATGTAGGTTTGCGGCAGGGGTGTGTGATGTCTCCATGGTTGTTTAATTTGTTTATGGACGGGGTTGCTAGGGAGGAGAATGCAAGAGTTTTGGAAAGAGGGGCAAGTATGAAGTCTGTTGGGGATGAGAGAGCTTGGGAAGTGAGTCAGTTGTTGTTTGCTGATGATACAGCGCTGGTGGCTGATTCATGTGAGAAACTGCAGAAGCTGGTGACTGAGTTTGGTAAAGTGTGAGAAAGAAGAAAGTTAAGAGTAAATGTGAATAAGAGCAACGTTATTAGGTACAGTAAGGTTGAGGCTCAAGTCAATTGGGAGGTAAGTTTGAATGGAGAAAAACTGGAGGAAGTAAAGTGTTTTAGATATCTGGGAGTGGATCTGGCAGCGGATTGAACCATGGAAGTGGAAGTGGATCATAGGGTGGGGGAGGGGGCGAAAATCCTGGGAGCCTTGAAGAATGTGTGGAAGTCGAGAACATTATCTCGGAAAGCAAAAATGGGTATGTTTGAAGGAATGGTGGTTCCAACAATGTTGTATGGTTGCGAGGCGTGGGCTATGGATGGAGTTGTGCGCAGGAGGATGGATGTGCTGGAAATGAGATGTTTGAGGACTATGTGTGGTGTGAGGTGGTTTGATCGAGTAAGTAACGTAAGGGTAAGAGAGATGTGTGGAAATAAAAAGAGCGTGGTTGAGAGAGCAGAAGAGGGTGTTCTGAAATGGTTTGGGCACATGGAGAGAATGAGTGAGGAAAGATTGACCAAGAGGATATATGTGTCGGAGGTGGAGGGAACGAGGAGAAGTGGGAGACCAAATTGGAGGTGGAAAGATGGAGTGAAAAAGATTTTGTGTGATCGGGGCCTGAACATGCGGGAGGGTGAAAGGAGGGCAAGGAATAGAGTGAATTGGATCGATGTGGTATACCGGGGTTGACGAGCTGTCAGTGGATTGAATCAGGGCATGTGAAGCGTCTGGGGTAAACCATGGAAAGCTGTGTAGGTATGTATATTTGCGTGCGTGGACGTATGTATATACATGTGTATGGGGGTGGGTTGGGCCATTTCTTTCGTCTGTTTCCTTGCGCTACCTCGCAAACGCGGGAGACAGAAAAAAAAAAAAAAAGTATGTACATAAATCATATAAATTATCCCTGGGGATAGGGGAGAAAGAATACTTCCCACGTATTCCCTGCATGTTGTAGAAGGAGACTAAAAGGGGAGGGAGCAGGGGACTGGAAATACTCCCCTCTCGTTATTAATTTTCCAAAAGAAGGAACAGAGAAAGGGGCCAAGTGAGGATATTCCCTTAAAGGCTCAGTCCTATGTTCTTAACGCTATCTCAATAATGTGGGAAATGGCAAATAGTATGAAAGAAAGATGAAAGAAAAATCATATTAATATAAATCCATTTGTCGTAGAAGGCACCTTAAGGGAGCGGGAGCAAAGGGCTGGAAAAGAGGAAACAAATGTCAGTGAAAAGAGAGTGATGAGAGTTAGTGAACTTGGGAAAAATACTTGTGTGAAGAAATACCGGGACAACTTGAGTATAGAATGGCAAAAAGTGTGAGTAAATGAAGCAAGGGGAGTGGGTGAGGAATGGGAGGTATTTAGGGAAGCAGAGCTGGCATGGTCTCCTGCTTCTTGTTCCTTTCACTTCTGACACACATATCCTCTTTGTCAACCTTTCCTCACTCATTCCCTCCATATGTCCACACCATTTCAATACAACCTCTTCTGTTCTCGTAACCACCTTCTTTTTCCTACCACATATCTCTCTTACTTTCTCATTTCTTACTCGACTGAACCACCTCACACCACATACTGTCCTCAAACATTTCATTTCCAACACATCCATCCTCCTCTGCACAACCCTATCTACAGCCCATGACTTGCATCCATATAATATTGTTGGAACTGCTATTCCTACAGACATGCCATGATGACATCACACACCCCTGCCACAGACTAACCTTTACTGGGAGTCATTCACTCTCCTCTCTTCCTACTCATACACACACCTTACACCCTTGATAAAAAGTTCTCACTGCTTCTAACAGCCTACTTCCCACATCATATGTTCTTAAGACCTTCTATAAAGCATATCTATCAACCCTACCATATGCCTTCTCCACATCCATAAATACCACATACAAATCCATCTGTTTCCCTAATTATTTCTCACACACATTCTTCAAAGCAAACACCTGATCCACACATCCTCTACCACTTCTGAAACCACACTGCTTCTTCTCAATCTGATGCTCTGTACATGTATTCACCCTCTCAATCAATACCCTACCATACAAATTACCAGTATACTCAACAAACTTATGCTCTGGTAGTTTGAACACCCACCTTTAACCCCATTGCCTTTATACAATGGCACTATACATGCATTCTGCCAATCCTCAGGCATTTCACAATGATTCATATATACAGTGAATATCCTTACTAACCAATCAACAATACAGACATCCCCTTTCCTAATAAATTCAACTGCAATCCCATGCACTCCTGCCACCTCACTGCAATTCATCTTCCGCAAGGCTTTCACCACCTCTTCTCTATTCACCAAACCATTCACCATGACTAATCATTTCTCATATCACCAAAAGACCCTACATCTACCACTCTATCATTGATAACATTCAGCAATCCTTCAAAATACTCACTCCATCTCCTCCTCACTTTATCAACACCTGTTGGGGCTTCCCATTTTGCCCCCTTCACTGATGTTTGCGTTAGTTCTCATCTTTTGCACATCTTTTACCTCCTTCTTTTTATTCTACCTAAAGTTTAACGATACTCTCTCTCACCCAAATGCCCAACTGCCCTCTTTTTTAACCAATGCACCTTCCTCTTGACCTCCTGCTGCTGTCTTATATACATCCCCCAATCTGTAAGTACTGCCCAAATGCCTCTCTTTCCTCTTTCACTTGCAACTTTACTTCTTCGTCCCTCCACTTGCTACCCTTTCTAATCTGCCCATCTCCCACCTTTTGCATGCCACATGCATCTCTTGTCTCTAGCACAAGCCATCAATGCTTCCCTAAATACCTTCCATTCCTCACTGACTCCCCTCGTTTCATTTGCTCTCACCTTTTACCATTCCATACTCACTAACTCTCACCACTCTCTACTCCCTGACACTGTCTCCTCTCTTTCGAAAACCTCTACAAATTTTCAACCTTGCCTCCACAAAATAGCGATCAGACATCCCACCAACTGTCCGTCTCAGCACATTTACATCCAAAAGTCTCTCTTTTACACACCCATCAATTAATACATAATCTAATGATATCCTTTGACCTTCTCTCCTGCCACATACATATACTTGTGTAAATCTCTTTTTAGACTGGGTATTCCCAATCACCACTCATTTTTCGGCAAACTACTTAAGCTCTTCACCATTTCCATTAACAATGAACACCCTATGCGCACCAATCATACTCTCAACTGCTACATTACTTACCTCCACATTCACATCACCCATCACTAATATCTGGTCCCGAGCATAAAAACTGCTGACACACGCACTCAGCTGCTCCTAAAACACTTGCCTCTCATGATCTTTCTTCTCATGGCAAAGTGCATAAGCACCAATAATCATCCATCTCTCACCATCCCCTTTCAGTTTTATCCACATCAATCTAGAATTTACCCCCTTACACTCTATCACAATCCCACAACTTTTGCTTCTGAGTAGTGCTACTCCTTCTTTAGCTCTTGTTCTCTCACCAATCCCTAACTTTACTCCTAAGATGTTTCCAAACCATTTTTCCACTTTACCCTTGGGTTTCATTTCACTCAGAGCCAGAACACCACATTTCTTTCCTCAATCATACTACCTACCTCTCCTTTCTTCTCATCTTGGTTACATTCACAAGCATTAAGACATCCCAATCTGAGCCTTCGAGGAGGATGAGCACTCCCTGATCTCCTCTCTAAGAATCCAAAAACATTCAGGAGGCCAGTCATGTCCATCAGGCAGACCACATGTCATCAACTGTGATGTGTTTTGTGTCTATAAAGGGGAGAGTGCACGGCAGTGCATTAAGTGTTCCTGTTTTTATTGTGGTAGTTGCACTGTAGGCATGAAACCATTCAATCAATATTTGTATTGTTGTAAGGATGATATGAGTTCATTAATGGATATAATACTGAGAGCTGGCACAACAGGGAAGGAGTTAAGATAAATACTGTGGTGATTTGTTTCCTCTTCACAAGGAGTTAAATTTCAAGACCAGGTCATTTGTAGTTAACAAAGTGGTTACTTTACTATCAAAGTCAACATGCATTAAAATGTACCATCTGACAATAAGTCTACTACATGCACTGATTCTCCAGTGCATCCTGTGATTCAATGCTGCACACATAATTTCTAATTTCAAGGAACAGCTAAACTCACATTCTCATTCATACTTATACAACGTCAATTCTATATTTTTTCACACATATTCCCATTTCCTGTGATAGTGAGGTTGCATCGAGAACAGATGATTGAGCCACAGAGGGAAAAAAAATCCTCACTTGGCCCCCTTCTCTGTTCCTTCTTTTGGAAGGAAAAAAAGGAGGGGAGAACTAAAGCCCCCTGCTCCCAATCAATTCTATACATTTATTACAATTAACTCCATTCCCATTTACAAGGCAGCTGAAGTGCATGTAGACATGCATCTCTTTTGGGCACTAATTTTTTACAACCAGGGTCCCCAACTCCAGTGCTGCCGGCTACAAAGGAGAAAGGATGCCTAATTTTCTGGGGTAGATTTACTTCCATGTTTATACAATCCTGCATATTAATCACTAACTCATCTTTTAATACAAGAAACCTCAATGAAGTCTTATTAACATTCCATGCTGAAGGGAAAGCAACCATTCAGTCAAGTTAAGAACTATGAACTTACATCATAAAATAACTAAAATGGCTAATTTCACCAAAACTTACACAAGGACTGGTTTTCCTGATATCTTCTCATTTGCCAAAAGGTTGAGCAAGACATCCCGACATTCTCGTATTCTGGCAGAGTTACTGGAATCAACCACAAAGATGACACCATGTACCTGAATGACAAAATGATAAATGAAAAATAATCTCAGAGCAGTAATGGTATGTGAGAATGATTTACCTTGAAAAAGTATTGAAAAAATGTGAAAAAAAAATAGGTATCAAGTAACATATACACAGTAACACCACTGAAATAAACAAAGATGCCACCAGATGAATATTTTTTTCATACTTGCCCACCATTCTAATGTTAGCAAGATATCACCAGAAAATGAAGAACAGCCACATTTGCTCACATCCATTCTCTAGCTGTCAGGTGCAATGCACTGAAACCACGGCTCCTTGTACCTAACCAGGGTTCACACACTTTTCCATGGTTTCCCTGGCCACTTCATATAACCTGGTTCAGTTTGAGTGACAGCACGTTACCACCTGTATACCACATTACTCCAACTCACCCTATCCCATGCAAACCTTTTCATCTCTTGCATGTTTCGACCCCAACCACTCAAAATATTTTTCACTCCATATTTCCCTCTCCAATTTGGTCTCTCCCTTCTTTTCCTCTCCACTTCTGATATATAGATCCTCCTTGTTAACCTCTCCTAATTAATCTCTTATGTCCAGACCATTTCAACATACCCTTTTCAGTTTTCTCATCCACACTCTTCTTATTACCACACTTCCCTCTTACCCTTTTCTCAAACTTGATCAAACCACCTCACCATATACTGTCCTCATTTTCAATACATCCACCTTTCTCTGCATATTCTCATCAATAGCCTATGCCTTAAATGGCTGGGACTACTATACCTTTAAATATACCTATTTACACCCTCCCAGATGACAACCTTTCTTTACATACATTCCTCAATGGTCCCAAAACCTTTGCCCCCTCACCCAACCTATGACATACATCTAATTCTATGGTTTCATTTACTGCCATGTTCATTCCCAGGTATCTGAAACACTTCACTCCTTCCAAATTTTCCAGATTCAAATTCACACCCCAGCTAATCTCTTCCTCTACTCTGCAAATCCTTATAACCTTGTTTTCATTCACAGTTATTCTCAACTTCCTCCTTTCACATTCTCTCAATCTTAGTCACCAAGTTATGCAGTTTCTCACTCAAACCTGCCACGAGTCATCAGCAAATAACACCAGACTCCTTTCCTAAGACCCCATCACCCCTTCCAGACTGTAGATTCACCTGTCTCTCTGAGACCCTGGCATTTACCTCCCCAGCCATAAACAAATTAAACACCCACTTACTCATCCTCTCTTCCAACTCATACACACCTTACACTCTTGACAAAAACATTCTACAGCTTTAAGTAACTTTCTCTCCACACCACATATTTGTAAGACCTTCCACAAGGCACCACAATCTATCCTATCATTTGCTTTCTTCAGATCTATATATGCCATATACAAATCCTTCTGTTTCTCTAAGTAATTCTCATACACATTCTTCAAAGCAAATACCTGATCCACTCATTCTATACCACTTTTGGAACCACATTGTTCCTCCCTATTCTGATGTCCTGTACATATCTTTACCCTCTCAATACCACTCTTCCATATAACTTACCAGGTAATTAATTCTTTTTATTATACTTTGTCGCTGTCTCCCGCGTTAGCGAGGTAGCGCAAGGAAACAGACGAAAGAATGGCCCAACCCACCCACATACACATATATATACATACACGTACACACACGCACATATACATAACTATACATCTCAATGTATACATATATATACACACACAGACATATACATATATACACATGTACATAATTCATAATCTGCCCTTATTCATTCCCATCGCCATCCCACCACTCATGAAATGAAAAGCCCCTCCCCCCTCATGTGCACGAGGTAGAGCTAGGAAAGGACAACAAAAGCCACATTCGTTCACACTCAGTCTCTAGCTGTCATGTATAATGCACCGAAACCACAGCTCCCTTTCCACATCCAGGCCCAACAGAACTTTCCATGGTTTACCCCAGATGCTTCACAAGCCCTGGTTCAATCCACTGACAGCACGTTGACCCAGGTATACCACATCGTTCCAATTCACTCTATTCCTTGCACACCTTTCACCCTCCTGCATGTTCAGGCCCCGATCACTCAAAATCTTTTTCACTCCATCTTTCTACCTCCACTTTGGTCTCCCACTTCTCCTCGTTCCCTCCACCTCTGACACATATATCCTCTTGGTCAATCTTTCCTCACTCATTCTCTCCATGTGACCAAAACACCCTCTTCTGCTCTCTCAACCACACTCTTTTTATTACCACACATCTCTCTTACCCTTTCATTAATTACTCGATCAAACCACCTCATACCACATATTGTCCTCAAACATCTCATTTCCAGCACATTCACCCTCCTCGGCACAACTCTATCTATAGCCCACGCCTCGCAACCACATAACATTGTTGGAACCCCTATTCCTTCAAACATACCCATTTTTGCTTTCCAAGATAACGTTATCAACTTCCACATATTTTTCAACGCTTCCAGAACTTTCGCCCCCTCACCCACCCTATGATTCACTTCCGCTCCATGGTTCCATCCGCTGCCAAATCCACACCCAGATATCTAAAACATTTCACTTCCTCCAGTTTTTCTCCATTCAAACTTACCTCCCAAATGACTTGTCCCTCAACCCTACTGTACCTAATAACCTTGCTCTTATTCACATTTACTCTCAGCTGTCTTCTTTCACACACTTTACCAAACTCAGTCACCAGCTTCTGCAGTTTCTCACATGAATCAGCCACCAGTGCTGTATCCTCAGCGAACAACAACTGACTCACTTCCCAAGCTCTCTCATCCACAACAGACTGCATACTTGCCCCTCTTTCCAAAACTCTTGCATTCATCTCCTTAACAACCCCATCCATAAACAAATTAAACAACCATGGAGACATCACACACCCCTGCCGCAAACCAACATTCACGGAGAACCAATCATTTTCCTCTCTTCCTACACATCCACATGCCTTACAGCCTCAATAAAAACTTTTCACTGCTTCTAACAACTTGCCTCCCACACCATATATTCTTAATACCTTCCACAAAGCATCTCTATCAACTCTATCATATGCCTTCTCCAGACCCATAAATGCTATATACAAATCCATTTGCTTTTCTAAGTATTTCTCACAGACATTTTTCAAAGCAAATACCTGATCCACACATCCTCTACCACCTCTGAAGCCACACTGCTGTTCCCCAGTCTGATGCTCTGTACATGCCTTCACCCTCTCAATCAATACCCTCCCACAAAATTTCCCAGGAATACTCAACAAACTTTTTTTTAATTATCATTTTGCTTTGTCGCTGTCTCCTGCGTTAGCAAGGTAGTGCAAGGAAACAGACGAAAGAATGGCCCAACCCACCCACATACACATGTATATACATACACGTCCACACACGCAAATGTACATACCTATACATCTCAACGTATACATATATATATACACACACAAACATATACATATTCCTGTGAGTCCACAGGGAAAATGAAACACGAAAAGTTCCTAAGTGCACTTTTGTGTAATAATTACATCATCAGGGGAGACACAAGAGAGAAATATAACAGTCAGTTGATATAAATCGAAGAGACGAAGCTACAACGCCATTTGGTAAACATGTGATTGTCCAAAACAAACACCCCTGCCGCAGGTTTGCGGCAGGGGTGTGTGATGTCTCCATGGTTGTTTAATTTGTTTATGGATGGGGTTGTTAGGGAGGTAAATGCAAGAGTTTTGGAAAGACGGGCAAGTATGAAGTCTGTTGAGGATGAGAGAGCTTGGGAAGTGAGTCAGTTGTTCGCTGATGATACAGCGCTGGTGGCTGATTCATGTGAGAAACTGCAGAAGCTGGTGACTGAGTTTGGTAAAGTGTGTGAAAGAAGAAAGTTAGGAGTAAATGTGAATAAGAGCAAGGTTATTAGGTACAGTAGGGTTGAGGGTCAAGTCAATTGGGAGGTAAGTTTGAATGGAGAAAAACTGGAGGAAGTAAAGTGTTTTAGATATCTGGGAGTGGATCTGGCAGCGGATGGAACCATGGAAGCGGAAGTGGATCATAGGGTGGGGGAGGGGGCGAAAATCCTGGAAGCCTTGAAAAATGTGTGGAAGTCGAGAACATTATCTCGGAAAGCAAAAATGGGTATGTTTGAAGGAATAGTGGTTCCAACAATGTTGTATGGTTGCGAGGCGTGGGCTATGGATAGAGTTGTGCGCAGGAGGATGGATGTGCTGGAAATGAGATGTTTGAGGACAATGTGTGGTGTGAGGTGGTTTGATCGAGTAAGTAACGTAAGGGTAAGAGAGATGTGTGGAAATAAAAAGAGCGTGGTTGAGAGAGCAGAAGAGGGTGTTTTGAAATGGTTTGGGCACATGGAGAGAATGAGTGAGGAAAGATTGACCAAGAGGATATATGTGTCGGAGGTGGAGGGAACGAGGAGAAGTGGGAGACCAAATTGGAGGTGGAAAGATGGAGTGAAAAAGATTTTGTGTGATCGGGGCCTGAACATGCAGGAGGGTGAAAGGAGGGCAAGGAATAGAGTGAATTGGATCGATGTGGTATACCGGGGTTGACGTGCTGTCAGTGGATTAAATCAGGGCATGTGAAGCGTCTGGGGTAAGCTGTGTAGGTATGTATATTTGCATGTGTGGACATATGTATATACATGTGTATGGGGGTGGGCTGGGCCATTTCTTTCGTCTGTTTCCTTGCGCTACCTTGCAAACGTGGGAGACAGCGGCAAAAAAAAAAAAAAAAAAAAATTATATTATTCATTTTGCTTTGTCACCGTCTCCCGCGCCCGCGAGGCAGCGCAAGGAAACAGACGAAAGAAATGGCCCAACCCACCCCCATACACAATGTATACACACACATGTCCACACACGCAAACACTCATACCTATACATCTCAATGTACACATATATATACATACACAGACACATACATATATACCCATGCACACAATTCACACTGTCTGCCCCCATTCACTCCCATCGCCACCTCGCCACACATGGAATACCTTCCCCCTCCCCCTCATGTGTGCAAGGCAGCACTAGGAAAAGACAACAAAGGCCCCATTCGTTCACACTCAGTCTCTAGCTGCCACACAATAATGCCCGAAACCACAGCTCCCTTTCCACATCCAGGCCCCACACAACTTTCCATGGTTTACCCCAGACGCTTCACATGCCCTGATTCAATCCACTGACAGTACGTCAACCCCGGTATACCAAATCGATCCAATTCACTCTATTCCTTGCCCTCCTTTCACCCTCCTGCATGTTCAGGCCCCGATCACACAAAATCTTTTTCACTCCATCTTTCCACCTCCAATTTGCTCTCCCACTTCTCCTCGTTCCCTCCATCTCCGACACATATATCCTCTTGGTCAATCTTTCCTCACTCATTCTCTCCATGTGCCCAAACCATTTCAAAACACCCTCTTCTGCTCTCTCAACCACGCTCTTTTTATTTCCACACATCTCTCTTACCCTTACATTACTTACTCAATCAAACCACCTCACACCACACATTGTCCTCAAACATCTCATTTCCAGCACATCCACCCTCCTGCGCACAACTCTACCCATAGCCCATGCCTTGCAACCATGCAACATTGTTGGAACCACTATTCCTTCAAACATACCCATTTTTGCTTTCCGAGATAATGTTCTTGACTTCCACACATTCTTCAATAATAATAATAATAATAATAATAATAATAATAATCTAAGCCCAGCATCAATGAGGACATCTGTTAATGTCTTAAGCCTTGATATAAGAGAATACATACAAAGACACACACAGACAACATAAACACAAAGAATGACAAATCAAAACTGATGCACTTAGCTACGAAGTATGTGGCACCAAAATTAGAGAGAATAATAAACCAAAAGTTTGGTATATATAAATCTATAATCATTTAATAGACTGAATGAAGATCATACACCAAACAAAGAGAAAAGGGAAAGATTACTGAAGGCTGTGGAACTGCCAGATGCAATTTCTGTGGTGAAGTGAAGAAGAATTGTTCTTAAAATCTAGACATAAGGAACAATCGAATACATGTACCAGATAGATGGATAGATCATCAAGACAGAAGGTACTTAGGAAGGAAAAGAAACTTAAAAACAAGGTGAACTTAATTGCAGTATGCATCGAATGTGACACAACAAGGGGAAAATACAGCATAGAATACAGTTTCGAGGCAAAAAATAGAAGACATCGAATAAGGCAAAGGAGGGCGTAACACTTCCGCCAGCATCAAAAAGAGGTCAGGAATGTTAGGTGATGGTACTGTCAGACTGTAATTATGATTACAAATGCTGCTGAATTAGTAATAAATGGTAGAGCTGAAATTCAAGTCTCACATACAGGAAAATGCATCCGATATTATCCAGAAGGATACATGACGGTAAAGGGGAAAGAGAAGACAAAGGAGGATGAGGACTGGCTCTAATACTAAGAGAAATCTAAGTTTCAAGATAAAGTAGTAGATATTAACACAAGACATAATGGAAGGAGTATCTATAGTAAAGAAGTGCCTAACAGAGTTGATATCATTTATCCTTTAAAGATTTTTCATGATCCAGAATGGATGATAAAAAAGAAGAAACAATCAAAATGGTAAATAAATGAGTAAAACTAGTCCTTCTCAGAGAAGGTAAAGTATTGATATTGGGGGAATTCAATTTTAAAGAGAATGGGAAAATTTGAATTTTAATGTTCTTAAAGTGTGTACAGGAAAACTTTCCTGTACCCCTGCTGACTAACAAATGATTGGGTAAGAGAGAGCTGAAGAGGGTGTGCTGACGTGGTATGATCATATGGAGAGGATTAGAGAGGAAAGGATGGCTAAGAAAGAAACTTTTAAGGTTCTGGGCCCAAACATGAAGGAGGATTTGAGGCATGCTAGGGACAGAGCAAATTAGATTGATGTGGTATATACAAGGTAAGATGTACTACTAATGGGCTGAATCAGGGCATATGAAGTGGTTGAGAGAAACCAAAGAAAGCTCTGTAGGGCCTGGTTGTAGATAGGAGGCTCTGGTTTTGGTGCCTTATACATGACAGCTAAAGAGTGACTGAACAAATTAGGCCATTTCTTCACTTGTTCCTGGTGCTATCTTCCTAACACGGAAAATGGTCACCACGTATGAAAAACCATGTATAAGCATATAAATTTTCATCATTCATGATTTCCTTAAGATCCCTTTCTAAGAGAGTCCCAAAGTTACCCAGAATCTCTTTCTCAAAACTATTGCAGCCCAAGGCTGCTTCCTAAAATCCTAAAAGCTGGGAGTGTATGAAAAGTGTTGTAAATATATATCTAGTGAGCAACTATTTAGAAGGCTTTTATTTACCCAAATATGGAATACTGCTTGCACAACTGGGGTGGTTCATCCTCCACCTCTCTATTAATCAAAGTAGAATCAAAAGTCTTCCATCTCATTAACTCTCCTGCCATCACCTCTCTTTAACTTCCCCTTTACATATGCCATGATACTGATGCTCTCTTTCTCTATACTACAGGTATGATTATGACCATTGTTCTCATGAGCTTTCTGCATGTGTTCCCACTCTCAAAGTTTGGACCCATGGCATATGTTTGGCTGCTGCTTTCCACAGCTGTGTGAAGACTGGGCACTTGAGGATTGGCTGTTTTGATACCTCCTTCTTTTCTCAATCAGCTCGGCTGTGGAATTCTCTTTCTTCCTTCCTTTGCCTCTCCTTCTTCATAAGACCTTTCTTCTTTGAAGAGTCTTGATTACACCTACAAAGCCCTGATTTGTCCCTGATGTCTTTTACTTTTTTCTTTCACCTGACTGGGGCATGTTTTGCCTGTGCCACATACAGTAAAATATAAGTATTACAACACAACTGTATCAAGGCTACATTAACTTGAAATTCAAACTAAGTAATCTAGACAGTGGCAAATGCTACCACTTATAACCATGTGCATGTCATGCCTAAATCCCGTTACCTGTATAAATTTCTGAGCTTATCTAGCTTGTTTATTACAAATTCTTTCTATCTGTATAAGATGATTAAAAAGACTTAAGAAACAAATCATTTGCATCAAGCATGGAGAAGCAGGAGAACAAAAAGAATGTTTTCCTCCCACAGAGAGATATGTGAATGAATATTGTTGTCTAGGAAAGAGTACTGTAAAAGTATGTAGAGAAAAGTGCAAGCTTTCAGATTTCATGAGATACTGCTTTTTATTTCAGTTTGATTTTACTTAAATCAAACAATCTTACCTCTGAGTAATACTTTGCCCATACTGGTCTAATCTTGCTGCCTCCTCCTAAGTCATATATAGTAATTTCACAGCCTCTGTATTCAATACACTCAGGAGCAAACCCTACAGTTGGTGCTACATCCTCTACCGACTCTGGAAAATGTTGCAATTTAACAAGACAATATAATGTCAATGCAAAAGACATTTCTTACAAAAAATCTATTTCTTATATAGTGATTCATCCATTCCTATGAGAATACTTTCTGTAACATTACACTTCACCAATAAAAGCAAGATGACTAACTATAACCCTTCCATGGGCATCTTCGGCATTGAACAAGACAATGCCTTAAAAATTGTCCTCATCTTATATTAATGTAATAACAAAACCAATCTTTCCTTTCTCACTTCCTTAATCTCACTTTTCCCATTCAGGCATGCATACTGTTACTGTACCAAAATCCTAAGTAGATGCAGCATACTTTTCTTTGTTTGTTAGCTAAAACAGCATGGGCAACTAATGCCCTAATCAAGGCCATCTCATTGATGCTAAATATATGTATGTAAGCGTGTATGTATGTATGACCTCTAGCAATATATATATATATATATATATATATATATATATATATATATATATATATATATATATATATATATTTTTTTTTACTATTTTTTATTATACTTTGTCGCTAACTCCTGCATTAGCGAGGTAGTGCAAGGAAACAAAAAAAAGAATGGCCCAACCCACCCATATACACATGTATGTACATAAACGCCCACACACACACACACACACACACACACACACACATATACATACCTATACATTTCAACATATACATACATATACATATACAGACATATACACATGTACATATTCATATATGCTGCCTTCATCCATTCCAAATGCCACCCCGCCACACATGAAGTGGCACCCCTCTCCCCCCCGTGTGTGTGCGCAAGGTAGCGCAAGGAAAAGACAACAAAGGCCACATTTGTTCACACTCAGTCTCTAGCTGTCATGTGTAATGCACCGAAACCACAGCTCCCTTTCCACATCCAGGCCCCACAAAACTTTCCATGGTTTACCCCAAACGCTTCACATGCCCTGGTTCAATCCATTGACAGCACGTCGACCCCAGTATACCACATTGTTCCAATTCACTCTATTCCTTGCACACCTTTCACCCTCCTGTATGTTCAGGCCCCGACCATTCAACATCTTTTTCACTCCATCCTTCCACCTCCAATTTGGTCTCCCAATTCTCCTCAATCCCTCGCAACCATATAACATTGTTGGAACCACTATTCCTTCAAACATACCCATTTTTGCTTTCCGAGTTAACATTCTCGCCTCCCACACATTCTTTCGCCCCCTCCCCCATCCTGTGACTCACTTCCGCTTCCATGGTCCCATCCGCTGCTAAATCCACTCCCAGATATCTAAAACACTTCACTTCCTCCAGTTTTTCTCCATTCAAATTTACCTCCTAATTTACTTGTCCCTCAACAGTACTGAACCTAATAACCTTGCTCTTATTCACCTTTACTCTCAGCTTTCTTCTTTCACACACTTTACCAATCTCGGTCACCAATTTCTGCAGTTTCTCACCCAAATCAGCCACTAGCACCGTATCATCAGTGAACAACAACTGACTCACTTCCCAAGCCCTCTCATCCACAACAGACTGCATATATGCCCCCATCTCCAAAACTCTTGCATTCACCTCCCTAACAACCTCATCCATAAACAAATCAAACAATCATGGAGACATCACGCACCCCTGCCACAAACCGACATTCACTGAGAACCAATCACTTTCCTCTCTTTCTACTCGTACAGATCCTTCATAAGAACTTTTCACTGCTTCCAGCAACTTACCTTCCACACCATTTACTCTTAATACCTTCCACAAAGCATCTCAATCAACTCTGTCATATGCCTTCTTCAGATCCATAAATGCTACATACAAATCCATCTGGTTTCTAAGGATTTTCACATACATTCTTCAAAGCAAACACCTAATCCACACATATCCTCTACCACTTCTGAAACCACACTGTTCTTCCCCAATCTGATGCTCTGTACATGCCTTCACCCTCTCAATCAATACTCTCCCATATAATTTCCTAGGAATACTCAACAAACTTATACTTCTGCAATTTGAACACTCACCTTCATCCCCTTTGCCTTTGTCCAATGGCACTATGCATGCATTCCACCAATCCTCAGGCACCTCACCATGAGTCATACATACATTAAATAACCTTACCAACCAGTCAACAATACAGTCACCCCCTTTTTTAATCAATTCCACTGCAATACCATCCAAACCTGCTGCTTTGCTGGCTTTCATCTTCCTCAAAGCTTTTACTACCTCTTCTCTGTTTACCAAATCATTCTCCCTAACCCTCTCACTTTGCACACCACCTCAACCAAAACACCCTATATCTGCTACTCTATCATCAAACACATTCAACATACCTTCAAAATACTCACTCCATCTCCTCACATCACCACTACTTGTTATCACCTCCCTATTAGCCCCCTTCACTGATGTTCCCATTTGTTCCCTTGTCTTACGCACTTTATTTACCTCCTTCCAAAACATGTTTTTATTCTCCCTAAAATTTAATGATACTCTCTCACCCCAACTCTCATTTGCCCTCTTTTTCACTTCTTACACCTTTCTCTTGACCTCCTGCCTCTTTCTTTTATACATCTCCCAGTCATTTGCATTATTTCTCTGCAAAAATCGTCCAAATGCCTCTCTCTTCTCTTTCACTACTAATCTTACTTCTTAATCCCACCACTTACTACCCTTTCTAATCTGCCCACCTCCCACGCTTCTCATGCTACAAGCATCTTTTGCGCATTCCATCACTACTTCCCTAAATACATCCCATTCCTCCCCCACTCCCCTTACATCCTTTGCTCTCACCTTTTTCCATTCTGTACTCAGTCTCTCCTTGTACTTCCTCACACATCTCCTTCCCAAGCTCACTTACTCTCACCACTCTCTTCACCCCAACATTCTCTCTTCTTTTCTGAAAACCTCTACAAATCTTCACTTTCACCTCCACAAGATAATGATCAGACATCCCTCCAGTTTCACCTCTCAGCACATTAACATCCAAAAGTCTCTCTTTCACCCGCCTATCAATTAACACATAAGGATGTAAGGCATGTGTAAATGTAGGAAGAGAGGAAAGTGATTGGTTCTCAGTGAATGTAGGTTTGCGGCAGGGGTGTGTAATGTCTCCATGGTTGTTTAATTTGTTTATGGATGGGGTTGTTAG
The DNA here is from genome assembly GCF_036320965.1 of Panulirus ornatus. Lineage (NCBI taxonomy): Eukaryota > Metazoa > Arthropoda > Malacostraca > Decapoda > Palinuridae > Panulirus > Panulirus ornatus. The sequence goes on from NC_092230.1 coordinate 37,443,840, forward strand.
GGAGGTGAATGCAAGAGTTTTGGAAAGAGGGGCAAGTATGCAGTCTGTTGTGAATGAGAGAGCTTGGGAAGTGAGTCAGTTGTTGTTCGCTGATGATACAGCGCTGGTGGCTGATTCATGTGAGAAACTGCAGAAGCTAGTGACTGAGTTTGGTAAAGTGTGTGAAAGAAGAAAGTTGAGAGTAAATGTGAATAAGAGTAAGGTTATCAGGTACAGTAGTGTTGAGGATCAAGTAAATTGGGAGGTAAGTTTGAATGGAGAAAAACTGGAGGAAGTGAAGTGTTTTAGATATCTGTGAGTGGATTTGGCAGCGGATGGAACCATGGAAGCGGAAGTGAATCATAGGGTGGGGGAGGGGGCAAAAATTCTGGGAGCCTTGAAGAATTTGTGGAAGTCAAAAACATTATCTCAGAAAGCAAAAATGGGTATGTTTGAAGGAATAGTGGTTCCAACAATGTTGTATGGTTGCGAGGCGTGGGCTATGGACAGAGTTGTGCGGAGGAGGATGGATGTGCTGAAAATGAGATGTTCGAGGACAACATGTGGTGTGAGGTGGTTTGATCGAGTAAGTAATAATAGGGTAAGAGAGATGTGTGGTAATAAAAAGAGTGTGGTTGAGAGAGCAGAAGAGGGTGTTTTGAAATGGTTTGGTCACATGGGGAGAATGAGTGAGGAAAGATTGACCAAGAGGATATATGTGACAGAGGTGGAGGGAACGAGGAGAAGTGGGAGACCAAATTGGAGGTGGAAAGATGGAGTGAAAAAGATTTTGAGTGATTGGGGCCTGAACATGCAGAGGGTGAAAGGCGTGCAAGGAATAGAGTGAACTGGAATGATGTGGTATACTGGGGTAGATGTGCTGTCAATGGATTGAACCAGGGCATGTGAAGCGTCTGGGGTAAACCATGGAAAGTTCTGTGAGGCCCGGATGTGGAAAGGGAGCTGTGGTTTCGGTGCATTATTACATGACAGCTGAGACTGAGTGTGAACGAATGGGGCCTTTGTTGTCTTTTCCTAGTGCTACCTCGCACACATGAGGGGGAGAGTGTTGTTATTCCATGTGTGGCGGGGTGGCGATGGGAATGACTAAAGGCAGACAGTATGAATTATGTACATGGGTATATATGTATATGTCTGAGTGTCTATATACATGCATACACTGAGATGTATAGGTATGTATATGTGCTGTGTGTGGACGTGTATGTATATACATGTGTATGTGGGTGGGTTGGGCCTTTCTTTTGTCTGTTTCCTTGTGCTACCTCGCTAATGCGGGAGACAGCGACAAAGCAAAATAAATAAATAAATAAATATATATATATATATATATATATATATATATATATATATATATATATATATATATATATATATATATATAAAGGGGGTGACTGTATTGTTGATTGGTTGGTAAGGATATTTAGTGTATGTATGGATCATGGTAAAGTGCCTGAGGAATGGCGGAATGCATGCATGGTGCTATTGTACAAAGGCAAAGGAGATAAAGGTGAGTGTTCAAATTACAGAGGTATAAGTTTGTTGAGTATTCCTGGGAAATTATATGGGAGGGTACTGATTGAGAGGGTGAAGGCATGTACAGACCATCAGATTACGCAAGAGCAGTGTTGTTTCCAAGGTGGTAAAGGATGTGTGGGTTAGGTGTTTGCTTTGAAGAATGTATGTGAAAAATACTTAGAAAAACAGATGGATCTGTATGTAGCATTTATGGATCTGGAGAAGGCATATGATAGGGTGGATACAGATGCTTTGTGGAAGGTTTTAAGAGTATATGGTGTAGGAGATAAGAATATATGGTGTAGGAGATAAGTTGCTAGAAGCAGTGAAAAGATTTTTACCCAGGATATAAGGCATGTGTACAAGTAGGAAGAGAGGAAAGAGATCGGTTCCCAGTGAATGTCAGTTTGCGGCATGGGTGGATGATGTATCCATGGTTGTTTAATTTGTTTACAGATTAGGTAGTTAGGGAGGTGAATGCAAGAGTTTTGGAGAGAGGGGCAAGTATGCAGTCTGTTCTGAATGAGAGGGCTTGGAAAGTGAGTCAGTTGTTGTTTTCTGATGATACAGCGCTGATGGTTGATTCGTGTGAGAAACTGCAGAAGTTGGTGACTGAGTTTGGAAAAGTGTGTGAAAGGAAAAAGTTGAGAGTAAATGTGAATAAGAGCAAGATTATTAGGTTCAGTACTGTTGAGGGACAAGTTAATTGAGATGTAAGTTTGAAAGGAGAAAAACTGGAAGTGAAGTGTTTTAGATATTTGGGAGTGGACTTAGCAGCAAATGGAACTATAGAAGTAGAAGTGAGTCACAGGGTGGGGGAGGGGGTGAAGGTTTTGGGAGCAATGAAGAATGTGTGGAAGGAGAGAACATTATCACGGAGAGCAAAAGTGGGTATGTTTGAAGAAATAGTAGTTCCAACAATACTGTATGGTTGTGAGGCATGGGCTATAGACAGGGCTTTACAGAGGAGGGTGGATGCATTGGTAAAGAAATGTTTGAGGACAATATGTGGTGTGAGGTGGTTTGATCGACTTAGCAATGAAAGAGTAAAAGAACTGTGGAAATAAAAAGAATGTCGTTGAGAGAGCAGAAGAGGGTGTATTGAAATGGTTTGGACATATGGAGAGAATGAGTCAGAAAAGGATGACAAAGAGGAAAGATGTGTCGGAAGTGGAGGGAACAAGGAGAAGTGGGAGACCAAATTGGAGGTGGAAGGATGAAGCGGAAAAGATTTTAAGAAATCGGGACTTCAACATACAGGAGAGCAAGAGGAGTGGAAGAAATAGAGTGAACTGGAACGATGTGGTATACCGGGGTCAACGTGCTGTCTATGGACTGAACTAGGGCACATGAAATGTGGAGAGGTCTGTGGGGCCTGGATGTGGATATGGAGCTGTGGTTTCAGTACAAGCTACTACATAATTGCAGTTTCACAGGTTAGTGAGGTAGCTAATGGTACAATAAGTTTGCAGGATATTTAAACAGAGGTGGAAAAAGTAAAATCATGATTTGGTGATGGGAAATCTCATCCACACGTAGTCAAATACTGATGGGATGAGTTTAAGTCTTACACAGCTGTACTAGTTTCAATGCCTAACTATATATGCAAATGTTAAAAATTCCTTTATGTATTGAAAGAAAGCCAATTAAAAGTAAGAAAGATACTCAAAAAGTTACATCAAATGCTCTGAGTTGACCTAGTCCACTGCAGAGTGTAAGAAGGCTATGGATGTTGACATGCCTGACAGCTCCTGATAATAAGGAGCACTGGAGGAGTTTGTTTACAATTGTTTCATAAACAAACACAGCACTGGTGGTGACCATGAACAAATTTAGAAATATATTACAATACATGCTAAAAATGAGAGATAAGTGAGAGTGGCTGGCATGTGCAAGGAAGATGCAGAAAGTTTTGTTTCTTTTGCTGAATTTCACACTTATTTTTACTTCATAGAGTGGCACAGAACTGTTGATGAATGACTTGAGTATTTTTTTTTTTTTTCTTTTTGCTTTGTCGCTGTCTCCCGCGTTTGCGAGGTAGCGCAAGGAAACAGACGAAAGAAATGGCCCAACCCACCCCCATACACATGTATATACATACGTCCACACACACAAATATACATACCTACACAGCTTTCCATGGTTTACCCCAGATGCTTCACATGCCTTGATTCAATCCACTGACAGCACGTCAACCCCGGTATACCACATCGCTCCAATTCACTCTATTCCTTGCCCTCCTTTCACCCTCCTGCATGTTCAGGCCCCGATCACACAAAATCTTTTTCACTCCATCTTTCCACCTCCAATTTGGTCTCCCTCTTCTCCTCGTTCCCTCCACCTCCGACACATATATCCTCTTGGTCAATCTTTCCTCACTCATTCTCTCCATGTGACCAAACCATTTCAAAACACCCTCTTCTGCTCTCTCAACCACGCTCTTTTTATTTCCACACATCTCTCTTACCCTTACGTTACTTACTCGATCAAACCACCTCACACCACACATTGTCCTCAAACATCTCATTTCCAGCACATCCATCCTCCTGCGCACAACTCTATCCATAGTCCACGCCTCGCAACCATACAACATTGTTGGAACCACTATTCCTTCAAACATACCCATTTTTGCTTTCCGAGATAATGTTCTCGACTTCCACACATTCTTCAAGGCTCCCAGAATTTTCGCCCCCTCCCCCACCCTATGATCCACTTCCGCTTCCATGGTTCCATTCGCTGCCAGATCCACTCCCAGATATCTAAAACACTTCACTTCCTCCAGTTTTTCTCCATTCAAACTCACCTCCCAATTGACTTGACCCTCAACCCTACTGTACCTAATAACCTTGCTCTTATTCACATTTACTCTTAACTTTCTTCTTTCACACACTTTACCAAACTCAGTCACCAGCTTCTGCAGTTTCTCACATGAATCAGCCACCAGCGCTGTATCATCAGCGAACAACAACTGACTCACTTCCCAAGCTCTCTCATCCCCAACAGACTTCATACTTGCCCCTCTTTCCAAAACTCTTGCATTCACCTCCCTAACAACCCCATCCATAAACAAATTAAACAACCATGGAGACATCACACACCCCTGCCGCAAACCTACATTCACTGAGAACCAATCACTTTCCTCTCTTCCTACACGTACACATGCCTTACATCCTCGATAAAAACTTTTCACTGCTTCTAACAACTTGCCTCCCACACCATATATTCTTAATACCTTCCACAGAGCATCTCTATCAACTCTATCATATGCCTTCTCCAGATCCATAAATGCTACATACAAATCCATTTGCTTTTCTAAGTATTTCTCACATACATTCTTCAAAGCAAACACCTGATCCACACATCCTCTACCACTTCTGAAACCACACTGCTCTTCCCCAATCTGATGCTCTGTACATGCCTTCACCCTCTCAATCAATACCCTCCCATATAATTTGCCAGGAATACTCAACAAACTTATACCTCTGTAATTTGAGCACTCACTCTTATCCCCTTTGCCTTTGTACAATGGCACTATGCACGCATTCCGCCAATCCTCAGGCACCTCACCATGAGTCATACATACATTAAATAACCTTACCAACCAGTCAACAATACAGTCACCCCCTTTTTTAATAAATTCCACTGCAATACCATCCAAACCTGCTGCCTTGCTGGCTTTCATGTTCCACAAAGCTTTTACTACCTCTTCTCTTTTTACCAAATCATTTTCCCTAACCCTCGCACTTTGCACACCACCTCGACCAAAACACCCTATATCTGCCACTCTATCATCAAACACATTCAACAAACCTTGAAAATACTCACTCCATCTCCTTCTCATAACTAGAAATATTACACTGTGCTGGCCTCTATACTTCTTACTTAATCCCACTAAAGTTGCTTACTAAGTCATTTACTTTCTCATTATTCTTTTTCACTCTTATCGTACTTATTTCTCCATATCACTTTAGTCATCCAATAATCTACAAAGTTTTTACAGGGTCACTGTGTGTGCAAAACATGCAAGTCAATGGCTGTACATCTATAATGGCAACTGTTGGGTTGCTGAGGAAAGCATAATATTTTCCAAAGCTTTTCAGGCTACAGAAGAGACCCTTATCATTTACTAAAAGTGAAAAGTCAAATCATTACGTGATGACGGAAACCATCTTCTTCATGACCATCACTAGATGATGGGAGCTATTTACCCTTAAACACAGACAGGTATAAAAACCTGACTGTAGAGAGCATTAGGAGTCATATTATTAAGCACTAATATTTGCAGGCTTTTTTTTTTTTTTTAACCACCCGCCAATATCACAACATTTATATGGATACTAAGTGTCACCCGAGTCACTTTGAACAAGCAGATAGTGTGGATATCACCAAAGTGATGCCTCAGACTATGACAATGGCTGACGCAAATCCTCCTCCACCACTCCTCTGGAAGATCTACATGTCCACTTCAGTGCTATACTACAGCCATACAAGGTATATTCATTAGCTTGTCTGTACATAATCTTTATTTCTACAAGTATTTCTTTCATTGTATAATGCAAAACAAAAAATCTAATTAGAAACATGCTCATCTACTCTTACTGTCACCCCTCCATAGAATCTACACATGTACTTCTTCACTATACTACAGTCACATAAAGTACAGGTACATTAGCATACTTTTTGTACATACCCATCACTTTTACATGCATTTCTTTCATTTCATGACAGGAAACAAAAACTGAACACCTTGTTTTGTCCAAACTGTGAGCAACTAGCATCTATGGGTTAAGGGTTAAAATTCAAAAAGATTTATCCGAAAAAATTGTGACTGCAAGAAAAGTATGAAATATGACCTTTACAAGAACAGAAGTGTACTGTTAAGTGGAAACTCCACAATCACTCACAAATGTTAGCCAATGTACCATCTCCACATGTAAGTGCAAGATACACTATCTAGATGTCTGCCACGTACACACAGGTTGATATCTGTGTGCAATGGAATATCAGTTTTTAAGTATTTCATGTTACAGTGCATGAACTAGTACACTGACTGACAAAATAGCTAACAGCAGTTGGTTTACATTACACAGATATGATGAAATAAAGGATTTGCCACTGTTCTCAGCTTTACCTAATACTGCAGCAGACGATGGATTCTAATATAGAAAAAAAAGGCAAAGCTCTGCACAAAACCTGAACTGAACAGATAAGACTTAATAAGCAATTCTCTTGTAAACAAAAGAAATAGTTTGACTAAGAATAATACTCACCCCCAACGATACCCTTGGCAGCTGTTGTCTTTCCAGCATTATCTAGCCCAACTAGCAGAAGAGTGACGGGCCTAAGATCAGTAATATATATTAGACAACCAACACTCAAATTACCTATAAATTTTTCAGTAATAGTTTAATCATGAACACATTAAAAAACTTCATGAAAATATAAGTAAGTGGTAATATTTGCAAATATACAAACAAGTCATTTAATTTGAAGAAATATTCACTTATAGTGTCAACAGTAAACATATGTATGACCTGTGAAATATTGTATACATCAAAATGATAGCTGCACTCATGCACATTGACACCCAATTGTAAATGCCATACTGTCTGGCACCACATACATAATTTGCAGATATGTTCAAAACCTCACAAAAAGGCAGTATCTTTAAGGAAATAAATACTACTCTCAGAATTAATACAAAAAATAAGGATGTATCATTGTTAGTAATAAGCATCAAGACATTTATCATGCAAGCCACTATAAAGAGATAAAGAAAATTTTTTTTTAATTCATCAAGATGCTGAGTAAAATTTATGCAATCACAAATTCATTTATTGTTCTATTAATTCCCTCAACATATTATGCCATAAACACTGTAACACTGGTAAAATTTGTGCAAATGAATTGCAGAGTCATAATCTTTATCTTAAACTGTTATTCTTCTGGTTTTCATAAATCAAATAAGACATAATGAACACAGGAAGGTATTGTAATGATTGTAAAAGTATGGCGTCTTTGAGTATTAATGATAAATTTTCACTGTACCAGACTGTATCAATTCTCACCAAAACAGCATATCAGTTCCCAATCACCAAACTAATGGATATGATCAGAACTTCTGCTGCAACATTTATACTTCGTTTTCTATGAAAATAAATAATATCAAAGACTCAGATTTTCTTCCACTATATATAATGAGTCATTATATGGATTATTATACATCAATACATCATTTTACATGATCCAGAGGTATAAAAGAATAACCTATTTTGCTGTTTCTACTTAAAGACATAGCAATATAGCAGCCAACAAATCCTCACCATCCTAAAAATCTGCATAACTGAGTGAAGATGAATTCCTTGGTGGAATGTGATATATTAGTCCCAAGACTACATGTTTTTGTGGGGCCATAAATCATTATATTACAATATGGGAGGAACTATATTTAAGTGACATGACAATCGTTTCGAAAATAAAAGGTCCCAGGAAATGAAACATTTCCATGTGAGCTTTCAAATGCAAGGAAACCACTGTTGCATGAGAAAACTTTATTGATACAAATCACTTCCTTCGTTGCAACTTTGCTGGCACATTAGCATGAGTCGAGAGTATGGGTTTAAAAACTGTAGGAGCTAGTAGCACATAAAAAAATAGTAATAAATCTTTGAACTGAGATATAAAATACTTAATTACTTGAAAAAAGGAACATGGAGGTATTAACCCTCTCTACTGAAATAAAATAAACAAGACACTGCAATGGAGTACTATGAGGAAGGACGTGTGCATTATGTGCAAATGCAGGCATGTGAAACAACCACTACCAATGAGAAAGAATCTACAGTATTCAATTTACATGAAAAGTATGAACATGCAAAGCATTACGGTGGCTAAGATGATAAAATATTTTAGTATGAGGGATAATATATACAAGTGTAAACATGATACAACCATGGTGTATGGAGAAGATTCTGCAAAACTATCCTGTCAGACTGAAAGAAATAGAAATGAGCAGATGAATACATCCACAAAAATCCCAAGTTAATTTTTCACAAGGGAGAAGAATCTACTCTGTGAGATTCTAAAACACTTGTATCATATGGATATTTCTACAGCATCTCAAATATCAAAATGTGGAAAAACACCAGTGAATAAAGATGTGGAGAAAACTTTACTTACAGTGCAGTATGAGGCTTATCATGCACATGAAAGGAGTTATAGAAATACATAAAAGCAAGCAAAATACAGACAGAAACAATATGCCTTAATGCACCCTATACTCTGAGGATAGAGACTTAAAAAGATAATGTGAAGCACCTGCATGTATCTTAAAAAAAAAATTATGTATGAATGTATTGATTCACACTTACTAAGGCAAGAGAGTTGAATAAGACTATGAAAGAGATGATTCTGACCTGAAGAAATTACTTGAGAGTTAAATGAGACTTGATAGAAAAAAAAAATTACTTTTACATATCTGAGAGCTTCTTAACTATCTATCAAATTCATATTCATAGTGATATTTGATGATCTGATTTACAGTAGAATCTTTTGGATACTTTCACACCAGAACTCTACTTACTGATCTGTCAAACATTTCTAACTTCAAAATAACTTTACATACACTGTCATTTACATTTTCTCTATAACTTCCTAGTGTCCTACTCCTTATTGTTTCATTTGTCTTCCTACATTACCTTAACATCTTATGGCTTATTCCTTGTATCACAAGCAAAAGAAAACTACTGCACTTGTACTAAATCTTCCACGCAATTTTCCTCAGAAAATGTTTTGTGTTGATACTGAGTGTCAAATATTCATTTGTTTTAAATATCTTCAATGTTCAGCATTTTATAAGGGAAAAATACCTTATCTGATATGAAAAACTTGAACATTCCTGCTTGGTCATAAAATACATTTTGTCAGAATGTTATCGAAGAACCATAGCAGATCAGGATAAGATGCTCATTAATAAAATCATATAAACATCTATAAATGAAACTTCACTCAAACAATGTGTTCCAAATAGAATCTCCTCCCTAAAATGGATTACCAAACATGAATACAAAGGAATTCACACAGCAATAGACCAGCTGGTCCCTTTGGGGCTGTTTGAGATAGTAGACAAGATATGAAAACTGGAGATCAGTTTGGTAAGAGTTCAAATATGTACAATTGAATTCTAAAATATTTTAGACTTTTCATGTAGCTAAGGTGGTACAAATAATGTCAGTCAGATTTGAAGTGAAATATTTATCAACCTATTCTTAAATGTATCTATGGTACTACTTTCAACCACTTTAATTGACAAATCTTTCCATATGTAAACAATCCACTTCAAAAAAAACAAAAAGCATTTAGCCTCATTTGAGGTAAATGTTTTCCCATATGCTTGTAGCCAGTAACAATTACTATGCATGAAATCAGACTGACATTATCAAAGCCTATCTCAGATCAACCCTAAACCTTCTCTCTTCTAAATCAAAAAGATTTAAGTTACTTAGTCCGCTCCCATATGATCTGTTTCTCAGTCCAGGAATCATATTGGTAGCTTGTCTCTGTATTCTCTCCATGTCTTTCCTCATGATGGTTGACCAAAACTGAACACAATACTCAAGATGAGAAAGCATGAGTGACTTGTAAAGAGTAAGGGTAATTTCCCGGGACTTAAATTCAATAGCCCTTCCTATAAATCCAAGAATTTTGTTTGCCTATTCAACTGCTTCTGTGCACTGTTTCCTTGGCATTAGATCACCAGTGATTGTTACATCCAACCAAGTCTTTTTCCCTCATTTACCTTTTGCAAAATAGAACTCATATTACAGCTTGCCTCTTCATTTATACTACTGACACGTAAAACTTTGCACTTATTGATATCAAAATTCATTTGCCACCTATAAGCCCAGTCCACTAGTTAGTCTATATCTGTTTGAAGTTGCAGACATTCAGTTTCTGTTGTAGATTAATTCCCAACTTTGAATCATCTGAATATTTCAATGTCTTACAATGCAGCCCATTATCAAAATCATTTATATATGAAAAAAAAACCAGTCGCAAGATTAATCCTTGTGGTGCACCACTTGTTATGCTTAACTGTTCTGAGGCATGACCATTAATAAACACTCACTGTTTACAGCCAGTTAACCAATTTCCTGACCACCAAAGTACAGCCCAATCTATGCCATATGACAACTTTAGTTAGTAACCTTTGATGAGGAATTCTATCGAATGCTTTTTTGAAAATCTAGATGGACGACACCAGTTGCTTTACTCTCACCGTACATGTTGATTATATCACTAAGAAATCAAAGAGATTTGTCAGATATGAATGATTTCATAAAAAAAAAACCCACAATGTGAGTCATTTATTAGTGGCAGTCCTCTAAATGGTTTACAATCACATTCCAAAACATGGTTTCCATAAGTTTACCAACTACCAACATTAAGTTGATTGGAAGATAATTTCTGGCCAATGACAAAATTATCTTTTTGTAAAATGGGTGTTATGTTAGCAAGCTTCCATTCCTCTAAAACTTTCCCTGTAGCAAATGACTTGCTGAAGAGAGTAGTCAAAGGTTAAACTATCTCATTTTTCACCTTTTTCACTGTCCTCAGATACAACTTTCCTGGGCTTGATGTTTTATCTATTTTCATTTCATTCAGTGCATGCTGATACCATATCTTAAGCTCTTACATCCAAGTGTCACAAAATGTTTCCCTCTCTTAACACCAGAACTGGATTTGAGACATGAGCTGTATCTTCTATTGTAAATACAGATATAAAAAATTATTTAAAATCTTTGCCATGTCTTTGTTGTCATGAACTAAATCATCATTTTCAGTTAACTTTAGCTAGTAGCTAACAATGTACAATTCAAATAAATAATTTTCCTTTCAATTTTCAGCTTAAACCCAAAAACTTTATACTAGCTCTTTAAAATCAAATTTCCTCCCATAATAATAACCATTCTCTTCTCAAAGGTACTGTTTCCCTTCCTAACTATTTTACCACCATAAATCTACTAACTTTCTTGATCTTTTAAACACTTTCCTTATATGCATACAGTCTACTGGGAAAGGAAAAAATGATTTTATCCATTCTTAAATTTCTCGACCATGTTTGCCCAGTGCTTTCTGGTAGCACATACTGATGCCATGGGCTATATTTACAATGAAGCAAAGGAAGGATGATACCTCAGAATGCCATACAGTTAAAAGGTCTATACAAATTAGATTATTATCAATGTGGATGTGAGCAGGTGTGGCTCTTCCTTGTCTGTTTCTGGCACTAACTTGCTGATGCAGGAATTGGTGATCAAGAATGAAAAAAAATATCATACCATAATCATTGTTATTATACTTATTATCATTTTTTTTTTTTTTTTTCATACTATTCGCTATTTCCCGCGATAGCGAGGTAGCGTTAAGAACAGAGGACTGGGCCTTTGAGGGAATATCCTCACCTGGCCCTCTTCTCTGTTCCTTCTTTTGGAGAAAAAAAAAAAAAAAAAAAAAAAAAAAAAAAAAAAAGATAGCGCAAGATAGCGCAAGGAAACAGACGAAAGAAGGGCCCAAACCACCCACATACACATGTATATACATACACGTCCACACACGCAAATATACATACCTATACATCTCAACGTATACATAAATATACACACACACACACATACTGTATACATATATACACATGTACATAATTCATACTGTCTGCCCTTATTCATTCCCGTCGCCACCCCGCCACACATGAAATGACAACCCCCTCCCCCGCATGTGCAGCGAAGTAGCGCTAGGAGACGACAACAAAGGCCACATTCGTTCACACTCAGTCTCTAGCTATCATGTATAATGCACCGAAACCACAGCTCCCTTTCCACATCCAGGCCCCACAGAACTTTCCATGGTTTACCCCAGATGCTTCACATGCCCTGGTTCAATCCACTGACAGCACATCGACCCCAGTATACCACATCATTCCAATTCACTCTATTCCTTGCACGCCTTTCACCCTCCTGCATGTTCAGGCCCCGATCACTCAAAATCTTTTTCACTCCATCTTTCCACCTCCAATTTGGTCTCCCACTTCTCCTCGTTCACTCCACCTCTGACACATATATCCTCTTGGTCAATCTTTCCTCACTCATTCACTCCATGAGACCATACCATTTCAAACACAATCTCCTACTCTCTCAACCACACTCTTTATTACCACACATCTCTCTTACCCTTTCATTACTTACTCAATCAAACCACCTCACACCACATATTGTCCTCAAACATCTCATTTCCAGCACATCCATCCTCCTCCGCACAACTCTATCGCCTCGCGATACAACGCCTCGCAACCATATAACATTGTTGGAACCACTATTCCCTCAAACATACCCATTTTTGCTTTCCAAAATAACGTTCTTGACTTCCACACATTCTTCAATGCTTCCAGAACTTTCGCCCCCTCCCCCACCCTATGATTCACTTCCGCTTCCATGGTTCCACCCACTGCCAAATCCACTCCCAGATATCTACAACACTTCACTTCCTCCAGCTTTTCTCCATTCAAACTTACCTCCCAATTGACTTGTCCCTCAACCCTACTGTACCTAATAACCTTGCTCTTATTCACATTTACTCTCAGCTTTCTTCTTTAACACACTTTACCAAACTCAGTCACCAGCTTCTGCAGTTTCCCACACAAATCAGCCACCAGCGATGTACCATCAGTGAACAACAAGTGACTCACTTCCCAAGCTCTCTTATCCACAACAGACTGCATACTTGCCCCTCTTTCCAAAACTCTTGCATTCACCTCCCTGACAACCCCATCAATAAACAAATTAAACAACAATGGAGACATCATGCACCCCTGTCGCAAACCAACATTCACTGAGAACCAATCACTTTCCTCTTTTCCTACACGTAGACATGCCTTAAATCCTCGATACTATTATTATTATTATTACAATTATTATTATCATTATTATTATTATTATTATTATTATTATTATTATTATTACAATTATTATTATTATTATTATTATTATTATTATTATTATTATTATTATTTATTTATTTATTTATTTATTATACTTTGTCGCTGTCTCCCGCGTTTGCGAGGTAGCGCAAGGAAACAGACGAAAGAAATGGCCCAACCCCCCCCCATACACATGTATATACATACGTCCACACACGCAAATATACATACCTACACAGCTTTCCATGGTTTACCCCAGACGATTCACATGCCTTGATTCAATCCACTGACAGCACGTCAACCCCGGTATACCACATCGCTCCAATTCACTCTATTCCTTGCCCTCCTTTCACCCTCCTGCATGTTCAGGCCCCGATCACACAAAATCTTTTTCACTCCATCTTTCCACCTCCAATTTGGTCTCCCTCTTCTCCTCGTTCCCTCCACCTCCGACACATATATCCTCTTGGTCAATCTTTCCTCACTCATTCTCTCCATGTGCCCAAACCACTTCAAAACACCCTCTTCTGCTCTCTCAACCACGCTCTTTTTATTTCCACACATCTCTCTTACCCTTACGTTACTTACTCGATCAAACCACCTCACACCACACATTGTCCTCAAACATCTCATTTCCAGCACATCCATCCTCCTGCGCACAACTCTATCCATAGCCCACGCCTCGCAACCATACAACATTGTTGGAACCACTATTCCTTCAAACATACCCATTTTTGCTTTCCGAGATAATGTTCTCGACTTCCACACATTCTTCAAGGCCCCCAGAATTTTCGCCCCCTCCCCCACCCTATGATCCACTTCCACTTCCATGGTTCCATCCGCTGCCAGATCCACTCCCAGATATCTAAAACACTTCACTTCCTCCAGTTTTTCTCCATTCAAACTCACCTCCCAATTGACTTGACCCTCAACCCTACTGTACCTAATAACCTTGCTCTTATTCACATTTACTCTTAACTTTCTTCTTCCACACACTTTACCAAACTCAGTCACCAGCTTCTGCAGTTTCTCACATGAATCAGCCACCAGCGCTGTATCATCAGCGAACAACAACTGACTCACTTCCCAAGCTCTCTCATCCACAACACACTTCATACTTGCCCCTCTTTCCAAAACTCTTGCATTCACCTCCCTAACAACCCCATCCATAAACAAATTAAACAACCATGGAGACATCACACACCCCTGCCGCAAACCTACATTCACTGAGAACCAATCACTTTTCTCTTTTCCTACACGTACACATGCCTTACATCCTCGATAAAAACTTTTCACTGCTTCTAACAACTTGCCTCCCACACCATATATTCTTAATACCTTCCTCAGAGCATCTCTATCAACTCTATCATATGCCTTCTCCAGATCCATAAATGCTACATACAAATCCATTTGCTTTTCTAAGTATTTCTCACATACATTCTTCAAAGCAAACACCTGATCCACACATCCTCTACCACTTCTGAAACCACACTGCTCTTCCCCGATCTGATGCTCTGTACATGCCTTCACCCTCTCAATCAATACCCTCCCATATAATTTACCAGGAATACTCAACAAACTTATACCTCTGTAATTTGAGCACTCACTCTTATCCCCTTTGCCTTTGTACAATGGCACTATGCACGCATTCCGCCAATCCTCAGGCACCTCACCATGAGTCATACATACATTAAATAACCTTACCAACCAGTCCACAATACAGTCACCTCCTTTTATTATTATTATTATTATTATTATTATTATTATTATTATTATTATTATTATTATTATACTGTTATCATTATCATTATTACTATTATCATCATTCTACTGTTATTTTTATCATTATCATAATGATAATACAATGGCAAAAGCAAGGTGTTTGGGCTGGGGAGGTATGTGAAGTGAATGGGTCATAACGAGTGGTTTGATGAACACAGAAGTGGTGAAAGCCTTGTACATTAGATGAAATGTGGCCAGGCAGCTTCAGTGGATGGTACTGCAGCTGAATTTCTTATGAAAGAGGGTGACTGTGTTACTAATTGGTTAGGATTATCAATGCAAGTAGGGATCATGGTGAGCTGGCTGGGGACTGGTGGAATGCATGTATTGAGCTACTGTATAAAGGAAAGGCAGACAAAGGTAAGTGTTTTTCTTACAGAGGTATAACTTTGTTGGGTGTATCTGGTAAGTTGTATGAAAGAGTGCTGATTGCAAGGGTAGTGGCTTGCACAGATCATCAGAGCTGAGAGGAACAATGTAGTCGGAGCGGTAGAGGATATGTGGATCAGGTGTTTGCTTTGAGGACTGTGATCGAGAAATACTTATAGAAACAAAGGGATTTGTACGTGGCATTTATGGATCTGGAGAAAACATATTCTGTCTATCAATAATTACTCCAAAACCGATTTTTGTGAAAAAGTCCTGGTGCTTTCCAGGACCTTTCTAAAGGCTTTGCAGTCCAAGACTGCACTACTTCCAAAGGGTGGAAAATCAAGACTCCTATGGAATCATATGTTCTCTGATGGGATTGTTCCCAATGATACAGCCTTGCCAAAGGTGACTTTTCAATACCAGTGTATTCAATAGTAGGTAGAGAAAAGCAATACTGGAGAAAGAACATGATAGGGTTGATAGAGATGCTCTGCAGAAGGTAATTTGAATATATGGTGTGGTAGCAAAGTTGTTAGAAGCAGTGAGTAGTTTTTATCAAGAGATCAAGGCATCTGTGTGATTATGTAGAGAGGAGGGTAAATGGTTCCAGGAGAAGGAAAGTCTGTGATGTAACCATGGCTGTTTATGGATGGAGTAATGAAGGTAAACGCGAGGGTCTTAGAGAGAGGGACAGGTATGTAGTCTGTAGGAAGTGAGGGGGCCTAAGAAGTCAGTTGTTGTTTGCTGATGACATGGCTCTAGTGTCAAATTCGAATGAGAAACTGCTAAAGTTAGTGTCTGAGTTTGGGAAAGTATGTGAAAGGAGAAACTGTACATGTGAATAAAAGCAACATTAGGTTTAATAGTGCAAGGAGGCTGGTTAATTTTGGTGTGAGTTTGGTGAAAGCTTGAAGGAACTGGGTGTTTTCTATCTGGGAGTGGAAATGGCAGTGAATAGAACCATGGAAATAGAGGTGAGATGAAGGAAGGAGAAAGGTATGAAGGCTCTGGAAGCACTATGGAATGTGTGGAAAGAGAGGTCACTACCTAGGAGGGCAAAAGTGGGTATGTTTGAAGGTATAGTAATCCTGACTGAGTTGAATGGATGTGAGGCAAGGGCTATAAATGACAATTTTCAGAATAGGATGAATGTGTTGGAAATGAAATATTTGATGACAAAATGTGGTGTGAGAAAGGTTGAGCCAATAAGTAAAAATAAGGTAAAAGAGAGGTTTGGTAATAAAAAGAGCATGGCTGAGAGAGTTGAAAAGGTGTGCTGAAATGGCTTAGACATATTGGAGGGAATAACTAGGGAAAAGGCTGAAAAGGCTGACATGGGAGAATAACTAGGGGAAAGGTTGACAAAGAGGATATATGTTTCAGAAGTACAGGGAACAAGGAGTAAAGGGAAACCAATTGAGCCAGAAGCATGGAGTGAATAAGATTAGGAATGTTCAGGGCCTAACCATGCAGGAGGGTGAAAGGTGTGCACACAGTAGAGTGAATGAAGTGATATGATATACAAGGGGTTACATACCACTAAGGGCATATGAAATGGTCAGGGGAAACCACAGACAGGTCTGTGGCACCCGGTAGTGGACAGGGTGAATTATACACAATAACTAGAGAATGAATATGAGATTATGAAGCCTTTTCTTTGTCTGTTCCAAGCATTCTTTCATTAATGTGAGAAACAGCAAACATGTATGAAAGAAGGAAAAGAGACTATCATTTTCATTACCATTATTACAAGTGAGTATTACAGATCCATAAATCAACTTTCTGAAGCATTTTGCACATATAAAAAAACTCCCTCAGAAAAGTACACAAATTTTATGACTATATGTGATTAGTTGGTAATAATCGAACTTGCGCACATGTTGCCTTCAGTCTTGGCTTCTGATTATATGTTGAAAAATTGGATCATCCTCATCACAATGATGCACTTACATATGAACACATCTTCAGCCACTAGTTTGTCAGTTGACAGGAGAAAATGTGCTCAGTATTAAAGGAAAAGTACTAATGTGATGGACTGAGCAAGTTAGAAGTTTGTTGTTTACAGTAATCAGCATAAACAAATGAAGGATAATGATACAGAATAGTATTCTAGTACTGCATAAAATTCACCCACTATAAACTTATGAGAAGATCTTTAGAAACTCACCAAAATTTTCCAAATCAATCTTAACAGCAAATAACTTGGTAAATTTTGGTGGGTAACTGCCACTGCTTATGCATCTAGTAGTGAGTGGAGTGAAGAAGTGAATCAAGCATTATGGGAGGAGATGAGTGATTACATCAGTAATTTTGATATGGAAGGATGAGTAATAGTGATGGGTGATCTGAATGCAAGAATGGGTAAAGTGGCAGTGAATGAAAATGATAAATAGCTTTAGGAACTGTGCACTGAAATAGGATTAGTTACTGGGAATACCTGGTTTAAATAGAAAGACATATATAATTATACATGGGCAAGTGGGAATAATGGTAATTGGGATATTACTAGATTATGTACTTAATAGGCATGCTAAAGAAAGACTTTTGGATGTGAGTGTGCTAAGAGGGGCAGCTGGTAGGATGTCTGACCAAGTCTTGGTTGAGGGGAGGGTCAAAGATTGTAAAGGCTTTAGGAAAAGAGGAAATCATTTGGTTGATAAGATGGTGGTGACAGTAATCAAGTTTCATAAAGAGGCATGTATAAGGAGATGTTTGGAGAGAATGTATGAAGAATGGCAGAAAGTGAGAGTAACAAAAAGAGATGACAAATATGGTACTTTCCTTGGCAAAAGCATAAATGTGAAATTTACAGAGAAATTATTTATGAAAAAAATGGTTGGTCTCATTACATACAATGAATGAGAAATGATTTTGAGTACAAGTACAGTGTAACTCTGACACGTACACTATTCAATTAAACATTAAAAAGCTAAATATGTTTGCAAATGTACAAAGCTTTTCTTCTTTTCCATGCACAATGCATTAAAGGATATCATCTTGCACAAAATACCAGCATACCAGTACTATATGCAATTTGGGATAACTCCTGTAAGCTTTTCATTCTGCAACTGACTTTAACTTTGTCAGTGTCCTTCAAATTTGAAAGGCATTAACCTTAAAGAGGCAGTAGGACTCATAAGAGGATATCTTAGAAAAGTGTGGTTAACTTCACATATGGATAAATTCTTGATATGTTTTCCTCTGTCTCAACTACAAAATATACGTCTATTAATACTTGCAGTGGCATTCCAGGCATCTTTTCTAGACACCACAGCCTAGAAATTTTCCACAAGACAAGAAGTATGAGTGGAGATGTCAAAGACACCTGCATAAAGTTGCAGCCACAAGTTATGTAGTATTCTTCTGTTGTTGTTTCACTCTTACAAGATGACAAATGTTTTTTTGGGTAAAACTATTAATTATCACTGTGACAGAAACACTTTAAAAAATACCACACAACTGGTGTGTCTGAGTTACTCATGGAGTACTTCATACACCTGACAGAATGGAGTTTAAATCAAATGGCACACAACACTCATAAACAATGACTCAGCAGGTTGACTTGTATACAAATTCAACCATGACATTACGTTCAAGTTAGTCACATCAACAAACAAAGAAACTTTAATATTCTGGACTTTTGTCTTCAGCATGCAAGGAAAATGATCACAACCACATCACCAAGAGGTCAAGAAGACTTGAAAATGGTGAACAGCTTCAGTGTCTGGAATGCCTTGCGGCATGATCAAGTTATATGTGCTATCTCAAAAGACACAAAATCAAAAGTACTATCAAACACTTTCACTTTCCCCAAAGTGATGACAGAAGGATGGAACCCAGTATCAGAAAAAAGTTTTCTGTATGGATCAAAGACCATAATTAGAAATTAGAACTCCTAAACTCAGTTGACACTCACCAGATGTCAGCCTCTCCTCATGCAAAAAACAACAGAAGGCATTATTCAGTATAGAGTACTCATTCATAATTTTCATTCTCTCATTTATGCTATTTTCTTATGAAAATATTTTTAGCATAAGTATGAAGACTTACTATGGTACTGAGTTTTCATCAAGGGGAAAATATGACAATGACTGGGAACAAAGCCCCCTTTAACTATGGAAAATGAATCACTGGTGTACCATCTCTTTTCTTCATTATCCAACCTGATTTACACAGTACAAAATAAATTTACTCAATTATAATAATCTATCTATTTTACAATGACTCTGACCTTTAAGACGTCAAAAGGAGAAAATAAATGTAAATGTATGTATACTTAACTGTTTAAGTGATTTCCCCTAATGTCCAAAGAAGCAACCATGTGTGTTTTACTACCTTCCTAAGATACTGACATGTTTCCAATAACAAAAATTTCTTTATCTACAAAATCATATCAAACTGTTTCATTGAACAAAACTCCCTTCATTATTCTTATCAGCAGTCTTACATTTTCAAATATCATATACCTATTTTGATTAAAAACTGGTCACCTGTTTCATTAATAAACTTACTTTTCGCACATCACCTATATTCAGTCTTATGAGAATTTCACTGATATCAGTGATCTTATCTAACATATAAATAACTCATACATGCTAAGGTCTTTAAGATACAATGTGGTCTTACATATCACTCATGTTTTGTAATACTCATCTATTCTTTCTTTTTTACATTCAAGGCTCCAGCCAAAGACGTAAGTCCACATCAAGGCCAGGACTCAATTGAAATATAAAGAGGTTAATGAGAAGGATAAAGAAGAGACAAGGAAAAGCATTTATGAATTTTGAGAAAACCCGTCCTTTAAAAAATGCCAGGTCATACTAGTTGGAAAAGACGTGAGATGGCAAAGAGTTCCAAAGCTTTGAGATTTAGGGAAAGAAACAATTATCAAAATAGCCCTCCCCTAAGTTGGTAACAGCCACGTAGAAATCATGTTATGCAGCTACTTGCCGAGGATTGTGTGGTCTAGCTAGTGGTGGAGGCACACAAGAAGGCAGCTCTTGGGAGCAAAAACCAAGGTAATACCTATAGATGAGGGGAAGAGAATCAACACTGTGGTGTAGGGCACATGGGTCAAATTTTGAAGTTAGCCTGGAAGAGTTGATTGTTAACTGGGGTCAAGTTTTCAAATTAGCCTGGATGAGTTAACAAGTCAGACTGCTTCCAACTCTGTCAAGTAAAGATGCAGAGCTAGAACCATCCCAGATGTGAGAACAGTCCTCCACACAAGGACAGATCAATTCTTTGCATTAATGGAGCAACTATTCACGAGAAAAGAAATTTTGACATCTAAACAAGAAGCCAAATTTCTTAAAGTTTGACTTTTTTGTTTCCATGATGTGGGGACTACAAGACCATGTGGATGTTACAGTAATAGCAAGTATGTTCACCAAGGAAAAAAGAAGGATTACAAAATTGGTGAAGGAGAAGAAAGTTGTGTGATATTTTCAATAGAGAGATGGGCAGAAAATGGGTCTTGGAGGTATTAAACTTCATCAGATTTCATTTACCTAATGAGATATGCTGTCCATGTCTGAGGTCACTGAAGAGGTTGTGACATGATGAGGTGCAGATCAAGTGAGAGGGGAAGGAGCAGATTTGTTGGATATGAAGGAAAGCCGTGTTAAGTCATCACTGTAGGAGTGCGTTTGGTTAATTGTATAAGACAGGAAATCTTCAATAAAAAGAGAAAAAGTTTAGGTGACAGGATAGAACCTTGAAGAATGCTGCTGCTAATGGAAAAGGGAGAAAGGCTGATCAATCAACAACCATGGAGACAGATCAGCCAAAGAGGAAGCAAATTAAGGGATGGAAACCAAAAGAGATGAGATGAGACCCCAATGACGCACTCTGTCAAAAGCGCTGGGATTATCCAGGGATACTAAACAGGATTCCCAAAATCTTTCAGGGATGATGACTAGACATCAGTAAAATAGGAAAGAATATCACCAGTGGATCTTCCCTTAAGGAAACCATACTGGTGATCAGAGAGAAGACTGAGATTCGAAATGTCTGAGGATATGGGAGCTGAGAAAGGATTCACTGAGAAAGGATTCAAAGACTTTAGAAATAGTCAATGTCAAAGCAACAGGACAGTAGATAAAAGGGGTTAGAATGGTCACCCTTTTTAAGGATAGGTGTACCAATTCACCTTTCCAAGAAAAAGGAAAAGTTCTGGTTTTTAAACAGATATGAAACAGATGAGCTAGCACAGGTGCAAGTTCAAAGGAACAATCCTTTATTACACGAGGATGGGTGCCATCAGATCATTTTGCCTTCCTTGTGTCCAAAGAGAGAAGCACTTTTTGGAGAGTTTGAAAACACATTATGGACAGGGGCAAAGGATCAAAGAGGAGCATTAAGGGGTGAAGGAATGTTAACCATCAAATGTTGAGTTACAAGAGAAATGAGAGCCAAAGAGAGTTGCCTTGTCTACAGGATAGACAGCTAAGTACCATCAGAACAGGAAAGTGAAGGGAAGGCAGAGCAACAAAAGATGTTAGAATGCCCTTACTAAAAGATCAGAAAGACCTATCAGTGGATGAATATCAGATGGTATTGCTTTGCCTCACATATAAGGGACTTGCAATAATCATGGGCACTGATAAAAGCTGAATGGGTATCAGATGAAAGATACTTTTTTCAACCCCTATACGCTTGATTCCTTGCCTGATATGGCTTCAGAACAGCAACAGTTGAACCATGGCTTGGAAAGAGAGGTCATCTTAAAAGAGTATAAATACTTCCATTCCCACAACAAAAACCTCTGCTATGCATCTGGCAGAGACAGAAGCACCACCTGTATCAAATTTACTTACACTAGCTTTCTTCAAGAATGTAACCTCTGGTATTTATAAGAGACCAGCAGATGCCATAAATCTTTGCAGTTCTAATCACCTTATGGAAAAATCCTGAAGACTCCCAGTTACCTGCAGATAACCTTAGCAGGAACATGTCACACATTCTTCCAGTAGGACCAACCATGCTAATTCTATTCTATTTATCTATATCTCTGATGTCTGTTCCCAAATGAAACTCCCTCAAAGGGAATGGCCACAGCAATAGAGTATCCATAACTAGTGAACTCCAGTGCCTTTAGTGCCTCATCCTTAACTGGCCACTGGCAGAGTGTAAGTCTAGCACACTGTTTGCATAGGCTCCTACCTAAAGTTTCTGCTGACTATTTCTAACTAATGCTCCTTCCTAATTTTCACACTTACTACTTCTACCTAATCTTTCTACTTAAAGCTCATGCATACATGTTCCTACCTACTGCTGCAATCTATTGCTCCAACCTTTTCCCAAAACGTAGGGCTAGCACATAGTGCTCACCTCAGGAAAATCTAGAGTTACAAAGAATGAGCTGCGTGGGTAAAGTGTTGTCAAGTGTTGTGTATGACAAGGAGAGATTGTTTGCTTGTGGACAAAGCACCAGCAGTCTACACATGGGCAAGGCAGAAAGAAAAAACAGCTGGTTCACTACACAACCTGTCACTAACCCTCCCAATACTTAGGCAGGTAGTACTGATAATTACCTCCCTGGTTGTTGGCTGTCAACCAGCTACTAACTACACCATGCTAATCATAGAGTACAAAATTTGGGTGGGTTTTAGAAGAAAACTCATTCTGAGGAGGAAACTGAATGTGTAGGGTGATACATCAAGTCTTAAAGGAGCTGCAGCATACCTATTTAAATGCCTTGCATCATGCTAGGGTACAAATGTAAATGCCTTGCTGGGCTTTTTTTTTAGCAGATATCAATTAATGCTTTGTGCAGTGGCAGTATCACAACCAATGAGATCAGGAGGTGCTGTTACTGCAGTATAGGCTTGAAAGCCAAGGAAAGTTTAGAATCTCAGTTGCTCATGGGAATAGTCTTGTTTTCTAGAGTATTCAAGTCTCACCCTGCCTTCTCATGGTGACATTCTTACACCCTTAAGGGTGGAACAGAACAGGAGGAGCCCAATAGTAGTGTTTCTTTTTTTTTTTAAACAGACAGACACTTAAGGCAAGCTGGAGTTTTACTTTCTAGGACAATCTGAGAGCTGCTAAGAAATACTGTGCTGGAGTTGTCCTTTGCCAGTGGCCTGTCAAGGTTGGGGCACAAATGGCTAAGAAATGGGATGTGCAACTTTGCTATAACCAAAAGTATGGTAGGGTATTACAGAGCATGGATATAATGGATCAATAATAGTGTGGGTGGAAGGAAAGACTGAAATTGTTAAGTATGCATGGATATGTGTATATGTGACTGAATATCAAGTTTGAATGAATGTAAAAATGGTTTTGAGAGAAAGGTGATTGTACTTGGCGATATGAATGCAAAGATGGAATGTGACGAAATTAGCAAGATAGTTGGTAAATGGGGTGTGCCTGGAGTAAATGAGAATGGAAGTTATCTTATGGATGCCTTTGCTGAGAAGGGTGTATTCCTTGCAAAAACCTTTTTTTTCTTTTTTTACCACAAGATAATCCACAGGTATACATGGATTAGAAATGAGGGAAGAGAAGGACAAAAGGTTTGCTATTTGACAGTGAATGAAAGGTTGAGAAAAGCTGTGCTAGACGATAGAGTTGTAAAAGGATTCTTTGGATACTCTGTTTTGCAGTTCTTGTGGGGGTAGGGCACAGGTAAAAAGTGGACGTGTGGTGTTGGGAAAATGGAGGGGTAAAAGTGTTGGCAAGCGAAAAGATGAATTAGAAAGAATGCAAGGAGTATGAAGGCAGCAAGGCCGAAAGTTTAGACAGAAGTGCAGCAAATATAGGAATGCAGTCTTTTCTTTCTTTTTTCATGTTAGCTGAGATGGCATGTGCAACTGAGGCCCTAATCAAGGCCATCCCGTTAACACTATATAATATATATATATATATATATATATATATATATATATATATATATATATATATATATATATATATTTTTGTCGCTGTCTCCCGCGTTTGCGGGGTAGCGCAAGGAAACAGACGAAAGAAATGGCCCAACCCACCCCCATACACATGTATATACATACGTCCACACACGCAAATATACATACCTACACAGCTTTCCATGGTTTACCCCAGACGCTTCACATGCCCTGATTCAATCCACTGACAGCACGTCAACCCCGGTATACCACATCGATCCAATTCACTCTATTCCTTGCCCTCCTTTCACCCTCCTGCATGTTCAGGCCCCGATCACACAAAATCTTTTTCACTCCATCTTTCCACCTCCAATTTGGTCTCCCACTTCTCCTCGTTCCCTCCACCTCCGACACATATATCCTCTTGGTCAATCTTTCCTCACTCATTCTCTCCATGTGCCCAAACCATTTCAAAACACCCTCTTCTGCTCTCTCAACCACGCCCTTTTTATTTCCACACATCTCTCTTACCCTTACGTTACTTACTCGATCAAACCACCTCACACCACACATTGTCCTCAAACATCTCATTTCCAGCACATCCATCCTCCTGCGCACAACTCTATCCATAGCCAACGCCTCGCAACCATACAACATTGTTGGAACCACTATTCCTTCAAACATACCCATTTTTGCTTTCCGAGATAATGTTCTCGACTTCCACACATTCTTCAAGGCTCCCAGAATTTTCGCCCCCTCCCCCACCCTATGATCCACTTCTGCTTCCATGGTTCCATCCGCTGCCAGATCCACTCCCAGATATCTAAAACACTTTACTTCCTCCAGTTTTTCTCCATTCAAACTTACCTCCCAATTGACTTGACCCTCAACCCTACTGTACCTAATAACCTTGCTCTTATTCACATTTACTCTTAACTTTCTTCTTTCACACACTTTACCAAACTCAGTCACCAGCTTCTGCAGTTTCTCACATGAATCAGCCACCAGCGCTGTATCATCAGCGAACAACAACTGACTCACTTCCCAAGCTCTCTCATCCACAACAGACTGCATACTTGCCCCTCTTTCCAAAACTCTTGCATTCACCTCCCTAACAACCCCATCCATAAACAAATTAAACAACCATGGAGACATCACACACCCCTGCCGCAAACCTACATTCACTGAGAACCAATCACTTTCCTCTCTTCCTACACGTACACATGCCTTACATCCTCGATAAAAACTTTTCACTGCTTCTAACAACTTGCCTCCCACACCATATATTCTTAATACCTTCCTCAGAGCATCTCTATCAACTCTATCATATGCCTTCTCCAGATCCATAAATGCTACATACAAATCCATTTGCTTTTCTAAGTATTTCTCACATACATTCTTCAAAGCAAACACCTGATCCACACATCCTCTACCACTTCTGAAACCACACTGCTCTTCCCCAATCTGATGCTCTGTACATGCCTTCACCCTCTCAATCAATACCCTCCCATATAATTTACCAGGAATACTCAACAAACTTATACCTCTGTAATTTGAGCACTCACTCTTATCCCCTTTGCCTTTGTACAATGGCACTATGCACGCATTCCGCCAATCCTCAGGCACCTCACCATGAGTCATACATACATTAAATAACCTTACCAACCAGTCAATAATACATCGCCCCCTTTTTTATTTTTTATTTTTTTTTATTTCTTTATTTTTTTTGCCGCTGTCTCCCGCATTTGCGAGGTAGCGCAAGGAAACAGACGAAAGAAATGGCCCAACCCACCCCCATACACATGTATATACATACGTCCACACACGCAAATATACATACCTACACAGCTTTCCATGGTTTACCCCAGACGCTTCACATGCCTTGATTCAATCCACTGACAGCACATCAACCACGGTATACCACATCGCTCCAATTCACTCTATTCTTTGCCCTCCTTTCACCCTCCTGCATGTTCAGGCCCCGATCACACAAAATCTTTTTCACTCCATCTTTCCACCTCCAATTTGGTCTCCCTCTTCTCCTCGTTCCCTCCACCTCCGACACATATATCCTCTTGGTCAATCTTTCCTCACTCATTCTCTCCATGTGACCAAACCATTTCAAAACACCCTCTTCTGCTCTCTCAACCACGCTCTTTTTATTTCCACACATCTCTCTTACCCTTACGTTACTTACTCGATCAAACCACCTCACACCACACATTGTCCTCAAACATCTCATTTCCAGCACATCCATCCTCCTGCGCACAACTCTATCCATAGCCCACGCCTCACAACCATACAACATTGTTGGAACCACTATTCCTTCAAACATACCCATTTTCGCTTTCCGAGATAATGTTCTCGACTTCCACACATTCTTCAAGGCTCCCAGAATTTTCGCCCCCTCCCCCACCCTATGATCCACTTCCGCTTCCATGGTTCCATCCGCTGCCAGATCCACTCCCAGATATCTAAAACACTTCACTTCCTCCAGTTTTTCTCCATTCAAACTCACCTCCCAATTGAATTGACCCTCAACCCTACTGTACCTAATAACCTTGCTCTTATTCACATTTACTCTTAACTTTCTTCTTTCACACACTTTACCAAACTCAGTCACCAGCTTCTGCAGTTTCTCACATGAATCAGCCACCAGCGCTGTATCATCAGCGAACAACAACTGACTCACTTCCCAAGCTCTCTCATCCCCAACAGACTTCATACTTGCCCCTTTCCAAAACTCTTGCATTTACCTCCCTAACAACCCCATCCATAAACAAATTAAACAACCATGGAGACATCACACACCCCTGCCGCAAACCTACATTCACTGAGAACCAATCACTTTCCTCTCTTCCTATATATCGAGGATATATATATATATATATATATATATATATATATATATATATATATATATTGATTTATTTTGCTTTGTTGCTGTCTCCCGAGTTTGCGAGGTAGCGCAAGAAAACAGACAAAAGAAATGGCCCAACCCACCCCCATACACATGTATATACATACACGTCCACACACACAAATATACATACCTATACATCTCAATGTACACATATATATATACACACACAGACACATACATATATACCCATGCACACAATTCACACTGTCTGCCTTTATTCATTCCCATCGCCACCTCGCCACACATGGAATACCATCCCCCTCCCCCCTCATGTGTGCCAGGTAGCGCTAGGAAAAGACAACAAAGGCCCTATTCGTTCACACTCAGTCTCTAGCTGTCATGCAATAATGCCCGAAACCACAGCTCCCTTTCCACATCCAGGCCCCACACAACTTTCCATGGTTCACCCCAGACGCTTCACATGCCCTGATTCAATCCACTGACAGCACGTCAACCCCGGTATACCACATCGATCCAATTCACTCTATTCCTTGCCCGCCTTTCACCCTCCTGCATGTTCAGGCCCCAATCACTCAAAATTTTTTTCACTCCATCTTTCCACCTCCAATTTGGTCTCCCACTTCTCCTCGTTCCCTCCACCTCCAACACATATATCCTCCTGGTCAATCTTTCCTCACTCATTCTCTCCATGTGCCCAAACCATTTCAAAACACCCTCTTCTGCTCTCTCAACCACACTCTTTTTATTTCCACACATCTCTCTTACCCTTACATTACTTACTCAATCAAACCACCTCACACCACACATTGTCCTCAAACATCTCATTTCCAGCACATCCACCCTCCTGCGCACAACTCTATCCATAGCCCATGCCTCGCAACCATACAACATTGTTGGAACCACTATTCCTTCAAAACATACCCAGTTTTGCTTTCCGAGATAATGTTCTCGACTTCCACACATTCTTCAAGGCTCCCAGGATTTTCGCCCCCTCCCCCACCCTATGATTCACTTCCACTTCCATGGTTCCATCCACTGCCAGATCCACTCCCAGATATCTAAAACACTTTACTTCCTCCAGTTTTTCTCCATTCAAACTTACCTCCCAATTGACTTGACCCTCAACCCTACTGTACCTAATAACCTTGCACTTATTCACATTTACTCTTAACTTTCTTCTTTCACACACTCTACCAAACTCAGTCACCAACTTCTGCAGTTTCTCACATGAATCAGCCACCAGCGCTGTATCATCAGCAAACAACAACTGACTCACTTCCCAAGCTCTCTCATCCACAACAGACTTCATACTTGCCCCTCTTTCCAAAACTCTTACATTCACCTCCCTAACAACCCCATCCATAAACAAATTAAACAACCATGGAGACATCACACACCCCTGCCACAAGCCTAAATTCACTGAGAACCAATCAATATATATATCTTCTTTGCGGAAGATGAAAGCCGGCAAGGCAGCGGGTTTGGATGGTACTGCAGTGGAATAAAAAGAGGCAAAAGCTAAACCAGGGAAAGGGGGTACAGAGATGGGGTGTGATGGTGAGGTATGGTGGCTAGTGACAAGCCTGTTTGTGGATGATACTGTGTTGTTTGCTGAGAGTGAAGAGGAGTTGCAGAAGGTTGTAAATGTGTTTTATGATGTGTATCAGTATAGGCAATTGAAGGTAATTGTAAGTAAAAGTAAAGTTAATGGTATTTGAAAGGAAACAGATGACCTTGATGGCCTTGACTAGGGCATTAGGGGCCAGTGCTGTCTCAGCTAACATAGAAATGAAAAAGTGTAGAAATTTTGAAAAATCCTACAGGATGAAAGAACAAAGAGTACTAATCTGTGTTATAGATATGGGAGGAGAAAGAATAGAAGAGGTGAGAGAATCTAAGTATTTAGGAGCTGTCTTGGTTAAGTTTGGTGACAGAAGGAAACAGGGGAGAGGGCAGTACAGGGTAGAAGAGTCAATGGTCCCCTAATAGAATAATGAATGGTAGAGGTGTAACTACAGAAGTGAAGAAAGGATTAACGGACAGCAGTCATCCTGACTCTGACTTACGCTTCCAAAACATGGAAGTCAAAGCCTGTAGGAATGAGCTATTTGAGAGAATTATGTGGTATGACTAGATGAGGGGGTATATAAGAGATTTGGTATGACAGAGAATGTAAAGGGAATGACCTGTGGAGTGGTAAAGTGAAACATAATACCTCAAGGTGGTTTGGGCATGTGGAAAGAATGCAAGATGAGGAGTTTACAAGGAGAGTTTATAGTATGACAAAAGGGGTTGGTGTGACAGGATGACCACCTGTGACATGGGGAAATATAGTGGAAGAGTACTGAAGGGAAATTGAGGAAGAATGCATGGAATGGTGTATGTTTGGGAGGTTTGTATGGACAGGGATTGATGGAAGCTCTTTTGCTGTGGCCACCCCTTGATGGGAGTTTCCGGAGGGAACAGGCATCAGAGATATAGAGAGATAGAGTGCTGGGCTTAAAGTACTATGGCCACATGAATGGCTCATAATTTTTTTTCTTATCACTTCAAATCATTTTTTCTTGTGACTTAAAAATTTACTGATTTTGTTCATCTTGGAAAGACACATTTTCCCCTGGCCAGTGCTTAAAGGTTTTTCCCATTACTTCTCTAGTAATGTCTCTTAACTGACTCCACTATCTCCATGTAATCTTCAATACTGTAGATAATAACAACGAAAACAGTATCTTTATATACTTAAAACATGTTATGTAACCTACATGAATATATACAGGTACTAACACATTCTTAATGAAAATGCAAATTAACACAATATCTACAAGACTTTTGCATGCCAAATGGCTATCATGTGAAGAAATTGCCTTACACTTGCATTTTTATGAATAATGTGTACAAAACATTAACATCAACAGATGAAATAAACATGATAGATAAAGAGCAAGCTATTTTGGCAAAATACAGAAACAAGTACAGACAGATGGGGTAAACATATCAATACAAAAAGAAGCAGTTAATACATGCCAATAAAATATGAGGTAGTCTGAAACAAATAACCTATGATGATAAGGTAAAGAATACCAAATAAGGTCAGTGGAAATGTCTATTTTGAAGAATGAAAAACTCTTTCTCTCTGGCCCAGTGTCCTGCAAGCCATGAGAGATATCTCTGGTCTTCAGAGGAGAAATCTCTCAATTCTCTACATTTCTGGTGAAACAAATGCCTATCACCCCTTGCTCAACACATTTTAGGTGATAATGACCTTAGCTCGGCCCAGGTCTGCCTCAACCAATCCCTTTGGCGAAGATCTCATCATCCTTGGTTGTCAGTACTGATTTGCATCATAGTTCTTGTAACACAGATGTCAACCAGTTGGTGGTCACCACTGGTCTAAAGAAAGATCTTATGAAAGAGAGAGAAAGGAAGGGTAGGAAACAAACTGGAAAAAACTGTCCATGAGACACCATCACGGAGAGAGAATTTTTCATAATTCAAAACTCATATTTCTCTCTAGTGTCAGTTTGTACTGAGAACCATGACAGCATACCAAGATGGAGGAGGTAGGTTAGACAAAAACTTTACATCGAGTGGACGTGTAAAGCAAAAACACAGTCATCTCTGGCATACTAGTTTCTCTTTACTCTTACTGGGGCAACCCAAGAATCACAACAGGTTGACCCTTAACATTTAGAGTAAGTGATAGGCACTGAAAGGAAATCTAAAGACCTCTATGTCAATCTCATCTAAGGGAAAGTTGCTAAAAAAATCCAACAGTGGAGGCTACCTTCGTGAACTCATGGTGGACTGGGTCCACAAAGAGTCTCTTGATCCAAGAAAAGTCGTTTCTTACTGAGAGAGGTTTCAAGATACCTTGCACTACAAGTGAGAAAGTATCCTGATGAACTACTGAAGTGCTATAATGCCAGAAAATATCCTCCACCTGTAACAGGGTCATTTCTTTTAACAATCCTATTAGGCTCCAGGAGGGAGATACCTATACCCTTAACTCCTCTAAATGGATATTTATGCAAGCTAAACAAATGATCTAGACAGATATTCATGCAAGCACGACAACTCCGTCATAAATTCATGCACTGAATAAATTCTAAGCCTCCTTTTAAGGCCACTTGTCAAGCCTGAGTGGATGCCAAGGTGGTAGTGCATGATAATTTCTCCCTAAAGTCAGTTATCCTCCAGCATGCCAAAAACATCGCATTCTCATGAGTTTTATAAGGATATTAAATGACATCTAGCTAGAAGTAAAAGGCCAGGCAGAAAACGATCGTGAATTAATTGATAATGTTGGTCAGTCTTTGAAATGTGTAGAGAGTGACTCTAACATGAAAAGTTGACCAAAATGAAGCTGAAGGTGTTTCTTGGCATATATAGAGATTGTGTTGCCATCCCTTCCGGACTTGGATGACACTATGTCTGATTGGAAACTTTAAAAACTTTTAGTATTTTCCTCTTATGGAAAAAATCATAATGAATAATACTGATGACCATAACAGAAAAAGATTTATCTTTTAGATAAAACATCATAAAAATCAGTAACATTCTTATGTGAAGGTAAAATAAATGATGCAACACCCACAGTGGCAACTTGACACCCAGACCTTACCACCACACTTTTTAGGGTACTGCACTGAAACATCAGCAAAACTTCTACACACTGTCAGTTATAATAGTGACTGAATCGAGTTCTGTGATTTTTTCACCGAAATGAGACCCACAGGAAAAGAAACCTGAGGGGAGTTTTGGGTCTAATAAACAGACAAGAGACTTATCAAAAGTAGTCCTGTTGAGGATTATCTCAAACACACACCAAAAGCAGTTCCTGAATAGCACTCCTGCAGTATTACTAGCCTCTATCTTATCATGACAACTCTAAAAGTGAAAAATTCAGAACCTCAAAATCTTTAATGAAATATGAAAACTTTTATGTTCAGTATACCTTTCAAAGTCCAGAGCTTCTAAGTTAGACTCCTAAAATAAAGGTTCAGGTGGTTTATAAAACTTTGCAATAACAGCTGAGGAGAATTATGAAGTTGAATAGGATTCTAAAACCAAGAAAATCTAGCCCTCTTTGGACTACATTAATCACTGCAACCCATAACCCAATCAATTAGGAAAAAGTTTCCCCATGCACTACGGGGAGGACATGAATTCAATTTTCAAAAGTTTCTGTTCCTGATCAGGGCATCTGTGAAACTGCCCCACACTGAACATCAAGGAAACCTTAGCAACACAGCATTTGTCTCTATGGTGGGGAGACCAAACAAAATAGTCAAGATCAATGAAAGGACCCTTGGAGTACAGTTCTCCCTATAAACATTTTGTTATGAAATAATTCTTGACAGGGTTTTTAAGGGATAAATATGCATGAGTTTTGCTCATTAGGTACTACATTGTCCATGAGAAATTCCATAGCTAAGGGTCAAGGGTCTCTGATAATGGAAAAGATCAGAAACTCAGTGATAAGCATGATATGATTTGGAAAGTATACGTATCATCTTGAAAGAAATGAATGTAAACTGTACATGTAATCATGGAAGTGTAAGTAAAGGACTTGAGGCAATGTATCTATCAAATTTATTCTTAAACATATCTAAGGTGCTGCTTTCAGCTACTGTAACTGGTAAATCATTCCATATCTTAACACCCATGTTGAAGAAAAAGTACTTTGTCCCATCTGAAGAAAAAGGTTTGCCTTCGAGTTTGTGTCCATTATTTCAGAGTAAAATCATATAAATCTAGCATTCAGAAGCTCCTTGGGTCAATATCATAAGATATTTGCTTTTTTATTTTGCTTTGTCGCTGTCTCCCGCGTTAGCGAGGTAGCGCAAGGAAACAGACGAAAGAATGGCCCAACCCGCCCACATACACATGTATATACATACACGTCCACACACGCAAATATACATACCTATACATCTCAATGTACACATATATATACACACACAGACATATACATATATACACATGTACATAATTCATACTGTCTGCCTTTATTTGTTCCCATCGCCACCTCGCCACACATGGAATAACAACCCCCTCCCCCCTCATGTGTGCGTGGTAGCGCTAGGAAAGACACCAAAGGCCCCATTCGTTCACACTCAGTCTCTAGCTGTCATGTAATAATGCACCGAAACCACAGCTCCCTTTCCACATCCAGGCCCCACACAACTTTCCATGGTTTACCCCAAACGCTTCACATGCCCTGGTTCAATCCATTGACAGCTCGTCGAACCCAGTATGCCACATCGTTCCAATTCAATCTATTCCTTGCACGCCTTTCACCCTCCTGCATGTTCAGGCTCCGATCACTCAAAATCTTTTTCACTCCATCTTTCCACCTCCAATTTGGTCTCCCACTTTTCCTCGTTCCCTCCACCTCTGACACATATATCCTCTTGGTCAATCTTTCCCCACTCATTCTGTCCATGTGACCAAACCATTTCAAAACACCCTCTTCTGCTCTCTCAACCACACTCTTTTTATTTCCACACATCTCTCTCACCCTTACATTACTTACTCGATCAAACCACCTCACACCACATATTGTCCTCAAACATCTCATTTCCAGCACATCCACCCTCCTGCGCACAACTCTATCCATAGCCCACGCCTCGCAACCATACAACATTGTTGGAACCACTATCCCTTCAAACATACCCATTTTTGCTTTCCGAGATAATGTTCTCGACTTCCAAACATTCTTCAAGGCTCCAAGAATTTTCGCCCCCTCCCCCACCCTATGCTCCACTTCCGCGTCCATGGTTCCATTCGCTGCCAGATCCACTCCCAGATATCTAAAACACTTTACTTCCTCCAGTTTTTCTCCATTCAAACTTACCTCCCAATTGACTTGACCCTCAACCCTACTGTACCTAATAACCTTGCTCTTATTCACATTTACTCTTAACTTTCTTCTTTCACACACTTTACCAAACTCAGTCACCAGCTCCTGCAGTTTCTTACATGAATCAGCCACCAGCGCTGTATCATCAGCGAACAACAACTGACTCACTTCCCAAGCTCTCTCATCCACAACAGACTGCATACTTGCCCCTCTTTCCAAAACTCTTGCATTCACCTCCCTAACAACCCCATCCATAAACAAATTAAACAACCATGGAGACATCACACACCCCTGCCGCAAACCTACATTCACTGAGAACCAATCACTTTCCTCTCTTCCTACATGTACACATGCCTTACATCCTCGATAAAAACTTTTCACTGCTTCTAACAACTTGCCTCCCACACCATATATTCTTAAAACCTTCCACTGAGCATCTCTATCAACTCTATCATATGCCTTCTCCAGATCCATAAATGCTACATACAAATTCATTTGTTTTTCTAAGTATTTCTCACATACATTCTTCAAAGCAAACACCTGATCCACACATCCTCTACCACTTCTGAAACCACACTGCTCTTCCCCAATCTGGTGCTCTGTACACGCCTTCACCCTCTCAATCAATACCCTCCCATATAATTTACCAGGAATACTCAACAAACTTATACTTCTGTAATTTAAGCACTCGCTCTTATCCCCTTTGCCTTTGTACAATGGCACTATGCAAGCATTCCGCCAATCCTCAGGCACCTTTAATATCATTAGAGCCTTTGATAATTCTGAACACTTAAAGTTATTCT
This sequence comes from Panulirus ornatus, assembly GCF_036320965.1. Classification (NCBI taxonomy): domain Eukaryota; kingdom Metazoa; phylum Arthropoda; class Malacostraca; order Decapoda; family Palinuridae; genus Panulirus; species Panulirus ornatus. The sequence goes on from NC_092230.1 coordinate 37,478,878, forward strand.
TTTCTAAGCTAAACAAATTCTGACTGCATTATAGCTGTCTCTCCCATAGACAAAGCAACATTCTTTGGTTTCCATTTCTCCTCTAACTCCACCTTGGATGACTCCAACATCCTTCACCCCCTGATGCTCCTCCTACTAATCCTATGCCCCTCCTTATAATCTCTTTTCGGAGTGTCCGAAAAGAGCTTCCCTCTCTGGACATACACAAGGCTTATGGTCCTGATGGCATTCATCCCTATGTACTGAAAGAGTGTGCCTCTGAACTTGCACATGTGCTTACCCATTTGTTCCGTTTCTGTCTAAAAAGCAAAACCACTCCTTCTTGGAAGCATGCATGATACATCCGATCCCTAAGAAGGATGACCATTCTGACTCCTCTAACTATCCTCCCATTGCTTTGACATCTAAAATTTCCAAAGTCTTTGAAACCCTCTGCAACTCCCATATCCTTAGACACCTTGATAATCACAGTCTTCTCTCTGATCACCAGTATGGCTTCCGTAAGGCAAGATCCACTAGTGGTATTTTTTCCTATCTTACCAATGCCTGGTCATCATCACTGAAAGATTTTGGGGAGTCTTGTTTAGTTGCCCTTGACATATCCAAAGCTTTTGACATGGTGTGGCATTGGAGTCTCATTTCGAAGCTCACCACTTTTGGCTTCCCTCCATCACTTTGCTCCTTCATATCTAGTTTCCTTTCCTGCCAATCTATCTCTATGATTGTTGATGGATCACCCTCACTCCCTTTTCTCCATCAACAGCGGTATCTCTCAAGGTTCTGTCCTGTCTCCTACATTTTTCTCCTTTTTTCAACGATTTTTTCTCCTCCATGAATAATCAAATGCATTCATATGCTCACAACTGAACCCTGCAGTCATCCATAGCCTTCAATTCTGCTCCTTCTTCTCACACTCAATCTGCACCTCAACTTGACACAGCTTCTGCAATAAACTCAGGCTTGGACAGGATATGTCGGTGGGGTAGACAAAATATTGTCAAGTTACATGCCTCTAAGACCCAGTTTCTAAGTATCTTTCTATTGAAAACTCCTCACAACTTAAGTCTCTCCTTCAAAGGTTCTGCAATTCCATCTCTCAACAGTAAGCATACTTGATATTATTGTAACATCCACTCCTTCCTGGAAACCCCACATTACAGGAATAGCTAAGTCTGCCTCTAAGAAACTGGGTGTCCTTCTTTGATGTCAAAACTTTTCTTCTGAACAGTTGCTCTGTTTATACAAAAGTGATTTGTCCTTGTATGGGCAACTGCTCTCACATCTGGGGTGATTCTATCTTTGCATCTTTTCTTTTTATTATACTTAATCGCTGTCTCCTGCGTTAGCAAGGTAGCGCAAGGAAACAGACAAAAGAATAGCACAACCCACCCATGTACACATGTATATACATAAACGCCCACACATGCACATATACATTTCTATACATTTCTACGTATACATACTTATACATTGACAGACGTATACATACATACACATGTACATATTCATACTTGCTACCTTCATCCATTCCCATCGCCACTCCACCACACATGAAACAGCCTTTCCCCCCGCGTATGTGTACGGGTGCTCGAAGTAGTGCTAGGAAAAGACAAAAAAGGCGACATTCATTCACACTCAGTCTCTAGATGTCATGTTTAATACACACAAACCACAACTCCCTTTCCACATCCAAGCCCCATAAAACTTTCCATGGTTTACCCCAGACACTTCACATGCCCTGGTTCAATCCATTGACAGTATGTCCACCCTGGTATACCACATCATTCCTGTTTACTCTATTCCTTGCACACCTTTCACCCTCCTGTATGTTCAGGCCCCAATCGCTCAAAATCTTTTTCACTCCATCCTTTTACCTCCAAATTGGTCTCCCACTTCTCGTTCCCTCCATCTCTGACACATATATATTCTTTATCGATGTGTGGATGTAACCAAGATGAGAAAAAAGGAGAGATAGGCAGTATGTTTGAGGAAAGGAACCTGGATGTTTTGGTTCTGAGTGAAACGAAGCTCAAGGGGAAAGGGGAAGAGTGGTTTGGGAATGTCTTGGGAGTAAAGTCAGGGGTCGGTGAAAGGACAAGAGCAAAGGAAGGATTAACACTACTCCTGAAACAGGAGTTGTGGGAGTATGCGATACACTGTAAGAAAGTAAACTCTAGACTGATATGGATAAAACTGAAAGTGGATGGAGCAAGATGGGTGATTATTGGTGCCTATGCACCTGGGCATGGGAAGAAAGATCATAAAAGGCAAGTGTTTTGGGAGCAGCTGAGTGAGTGTGTTAATAGTTTTGATGCACAAGACTGGGTTATAATGATGGGTGATTTGAATGCAAAGGTAAGTAATGTGGCAGGTGAGGGAATAATTGGTGTACATAGGAAGTTCAGTGTTGTAAATGGAAATGGTGAAGAGCTTGTAGATTTATGTGCTGAAAAAGGACTGGTGATTAGGAATACCTGGTTTAAAAAGAGATATATATAAGTATACATATGTAAGTAGGAGAGATGGCCAGAGAGTATTACTGGATTATGTGGTAATTGATAGGCATGCAAAAGAGAGACTTTTGGATGTTAATGTGCTGAGAGGTGCAACTGGAGGGATGTCTGATCATAATCTTGTGGAGGCGAAGGCGAAGATTTGTAGAGGTTTTCAGAAAAGAAGAGAGAATGTTGGGGTGAGGAGAGTGACGAGAGTAAGTGAGCTTGGGAAGGAGACTTGTGTGAGGAAGTACCAGGAGAGACTGAATGCAGAATGGAAAAAGGTGAGAGTAAAGGACGTAAGGGGAGTGGGGGAGGAATAAGATGTATTTAGGGAAGCAGTGATGGCTTGTGCAAAAGATGCTTGTGGCATTAGAAAGCATAGTGAATGGTGGGATGAAGAGATAAGATTATTAGTGAAAGAGAAGAGAGAGGCATTTGGACGATTTTTGCAGGGAAAGAGTGCAAATGACTGGAAGATGTATAAAATAAAGAGGCAGGAGGTCAAAAGAAAGGTGCAAGAGGTGAAAAAGAGAGGCAAATAAGAGTTGGGGTGAGAGAGTATCATTAAATTATAGGGAGAATAAAAAGATGTCTTGGAAGGAGGTAAATAAAGTGCGTAAGACGAGAGCAAATGGGAACATCGGTGAAGGAGGCTAATGGAGAGGTAATAACAAGAAGTGGTGATGTGAGAAGGAGATGGAGTGAGTATTTTGAAGGTTAGTTGAATTTGTTAAATGATAGAGTGGGAGATATAGGGTGTTTTGGTTGAGGTGGTGTGCAAAGTGAGAGGGTCAGGGAGAATGGTTTGGTAAACAGAGAAGAGGTAGTGAAAGCTTTGTGGAAGATGAAAGCTGGCAAGGCAGCAGGTTTGGATGGTATTGCAGTGAAATTTATCAAATAAGGAAGTGACTGTGTTGCTGACTGGTACTTCACCATGTATGGCTCATGGTGAAGTGCCTGAGGATTGACAGGATGCATGCACAGTGCCATTGTATAAAGGGAAAGGGGATAAAGGTGAGTGTCCAAATTACAGAGGTATAAGTTTGTTGAGTTTTCCTGGGAAATTATATGGGAGGGTATTGAATGAGAGGGTGAAGGCATGTACAGAGCATTAGATTGGGGAAGAGCAGTGTGGTTTCAGAAGTGGTAGAGGATGTGTGGATCAGGTGTTTGCTTTGAAGAATGTATGTGAGAAATACTTAGAAAAACAAATGGATTTGTATGTAGCATCTATGGATCTAGAGAAGGCATATGATAGAGCTGATAGAGATGCGCTGTGGAAGGTATTAAGAGTATATGGTGTGGAAGGAAAGTTGCTAGAAGCAGTGAAAAGTTTTTATCGAGGATGTAAGGCATGTGTACGAGTAGAAAGAGAAGAAAGTAATTGGTTCCCAGTGAATGTCGGTTGCGGCAGGAATGCATGATGTCTCGATGGTTGTTAAATTTGTTTATGGGTGGGGTTGTTAGAAAGGTCAATGCAAGAGTTTTGGAGAGAGGGGCAAGAATGCAGTCTGTTGTGGATGAGAGGACTTGGGTAGTGAGTCAGTTGTTGTCCGCTAAACATACAGCGCTGGTGGCTGATTTGGGTGAGAAACTGCAGAAGCTGGTGACTGAGTTTGGTAAAGTGTGTGAAAGAAGAAAGCTGAGAGTAAATGTGAATAAGAGCAAGGGAGGTAAGTTTGAATGGAGAAAAACTGGAGGAAGTAAAGTGTTTCAGATATCTGGGAGTGGATTTAACAGTGGATGGAACTATGGAAGCGGATATGAGTCACAGGGTGGGGGAGGGGGCGAAGGTTCTGGGAGCATTGAAGAATGTGTGGAAAGCGAGAACATTATCTTGGAAAGCAAAAATGGGTATGTTTGAAGGAACAGTGGTTCCAACAATTCTATATGGTTGCGAGGCGTGGGGTATAGACAGGGTTGTTAGGAGGAAGGTGGATGTGTTGAAAATGAGATGCTTAAGGACAATATGTGGTGTGAGGTGGTTTGATCGAGTAAGTAATGAAAGGGTAGGAGAGGTGTGTGGTAATAAAAAGAGTGTGGTTGAGAAAGCAGAAGAGGGTGTATTGAAATGGTTTGGTCACATGAAGAGAATAAGTGAGGAAAGATTGACAAAGAGGTTATATGTCAGAGGTGGAGGGAACGAGGAGAAGTGGGAGACCAAATTGGAGGTGGAAGGATGGAGTGAAAAAGATTTTGAGCAATTGGGGCCTGAACACACAGGAGGGTGAAAGGCATGCAAGGCATAGAGTGAATTGGAAAGATGTGGTATACTGGGGTCGATGTGCTGTCAATGGATTGAACTAGGGAATGTGAAGTGTCTGGGGTAAGCCATGGAAAGTTTTGTGGAGCCTAGATGTGGAAAGGGAGCTGTAGTTTCAGTGCATTAAACATGACAGCTAGGGACTGAGTGTGAACGAATGTGGCCTCTTGTATTTTCCTAGCGCTACCTCGTGCGCATGCAGGGGGAGGAGGGTGCCATTTCATGTGTGGCAGGACGGCGACAGGAATGGCTGAGGTCAGCAAGTATGAATATGTACATGTGTATGTACATGTATATATACAGTGAAATGTATAGGTATGTACATGTGTGTGTGTGGGTGCGTATGTGTATGTGGGTGGGTTGGGCTATTCTTTTGTATGTTTCCTTGCACTACCTCGCCAACGCGGGAGACAGCAACAAAGTATAGTAAATAAATATATGTATGTATATATATATTATCCCTGGGGATAGGGGAGAAAGAATACTTCCCACGTATTCCCTGCGTGTCGTAGAAGGCAACTAAAAGGGAAGGGAGCGGGGGGCTGGAAATCCTCCCCTCTCATTTTTTTTTTAAGTTTCCAAAAGAAGGAACAGAGAAGGGGGCCACATGAGGATATTCTCTCAAAGGCCCAGTCCTCTGTTCTAAACACTACCTCGCTAATGCGGGAAATGGCGAATAGTATTAAAAAAAAAAATGTATATATATATATATATATATATAGAGTGAATAGAGTGAATTGGATCGATGTAGTATACCGGGGTTGATGTGCTGTCAGTGGATTGAATCAGGGCATGTGAAGCGTCTGGGGTAAACCATGGAAAGCTGTGTAGGTATGTATATTTGCGTGTGTGGACGTATGTATATACATGTGTATGGGGGTGGGTTGGGCCATTTCTTTCGTCTGTTTCCTTGCGCTACCTCGCAAACGCGGGAGACAGCGGCAAAAAAAAAAAAAAAATTCCTATGAGTCCACGGGGAAAATGAAACACGAAAAGTTCCCTTTTAATAATAATTTCACTTTGCTTCCCATGTTGCTTAAATCCTTTAATGTAAATGTTGCCTTTAGCAACAATAATACTATAAAGAATATCTTAATCAGGAATTCACTAGAAAATTCTCTTGGTTGCATCTATAAAGTTCCTTGTGGAAACTGTGATATATTTCATGTTGGTCAGACTGGTAAGGATCTTTCTGTTAGACTTAAGCAACATAAATATAGTATAAGAACAGGACAAGAATCAAATGCCTTGTTTAATCATGTTAAAAACTATGATCATTGTACTGACTGGAGTAACGCCATCTCAGTTGTTAACTCTAACTCTATTACCAAGAGAAATATCATTGAATCTTCTATTATTAAATACACAAAGAATTATAATCTTAATATTAGTGATGGTCTGTACAAATTGGATAACTTTATTGTTGATAAGATTTGCAAAATGATAAGTTTATGAACACTCGTTGTATGTTTTGGACAATCACATGTTTACCAAATGGCTTCCTAGCTTCGTCTCTTCGATGTATATCAACTGACTGTTATATTTCTCTCTTGTGCCTCCCCTGATGATGTGATTATTACACGAAAGTGCACTTGGGAACTTTTCGTGTTTCATTTTCCCCGTGGACTCATAGGAATATCTTGATCATGCGCAAAATTGTGATCCTTTCCAACATATACATATATATATATATATATATATGTTTCCCTTTTAGAAAGTTAAAGTACAAGGAGGGGAGGGTTTCTAGCTCCCCACTCCCGTCCCCTTTAGTCGCCGTCTACGACACGTGAGGAATGCGTGGGAAGTATTCTTTCTCCCATATCCCCAGGGATATTGGAGTATAATGTTGTTTCGGTGCATTATACGTGACAGCTAGAGACTGAGTGTGAACGAATGTGGCCTTTGCTGTCTTTTCTTAGCGCTACCTCGTGCACACGCAAGGGGAGGGGGTTGTTATTTCATGTGTGGCGAGGTGGCGATGGGAATAAAAAGGGCAGACAGGATTAATCATATACATGTGTATATATGTATATGTCTATGTGTGTATACACATGTATACATTGATGTATAGGTATGTATATGTGCGTGTGTAGACGTGTATGTATATACATGTGTATGTGGGTGGGTTGGGCTATTTTTTCATCTGTTTCCTTGTGCTACCACGCTAACGCGTGAGACAGCAAAAGAAGGAACAGAGAATTGGGCCAGGTGAGGGTATTCCCTCAAAGGCCCAGTCCTCTGTTCTTAACACTACCTCACTAATGCGGGAAATGGCGAATAGTTTGAAAGAATATATATATATATATATATATATATATATATATATATATATTTTTTTTCAAACTATTCGCCATTTCCCGCATTAGCAAGGTAGCATTAAGAACAGAGGACTGGGCCTCTGGGGGAATATCCTTACCTGGCCCCCTTCTCTGTTCCTTCTTTTGGAAAATTAAAAAAAACAAAAAAAAACAAGAGGGGAGGATTTCCAGCCCCCCCCCTCACTCCCTTCCCTTTTAGTCGTCTTCTACGACATGCAGGGAATACGTGGGAAGTATTATTTCTCCCCTATCCCCAGGGATAATATATATATATATATATATATATATATATATATATATATATATATATATATATATATATATATATATATTATCCCTGGGGATAGGGGAAAAATAATACTTCCCACGTATTCCCTGCGTGTTGTAGAAGGCGACTAAAAGGGGAGGGAGCGGGGGGCTGGAAATCCTCCCCTCTCACTTTTTTTTTTTTTCCAAAAGAGGGAACAGAGAAGGGGCCCAGGTGAGGATATTCCCTCAATGGCCCAGTCCTCTGTTCTCAACGCTACCTCGCTAATGCGGGAAATGGCGAATAGTATGAAAAGAAAAGAAAAAATATATATATATACATATATTTTTCCTTTGTCGCTGTCTCCCGCGTTTGCGAGGTAGTGCAAGGAAACAGATGAAAGAAATAGCCCAACCCACCCCCATACACATGTATATACATACGTCCACACACGCAAATATACATACCTACACAGCTTTCCATGGTTTACCCCAGATGCTTCACATGCCCTGATTCAATCCACTGACAGCACGTCAACCCCGGTATACCACATCGATCCAATTCACTCTATTCCTTGCCCTCCTTTCACCCTCCTGCATGTTCAGGCCCTGATCACACAAAATCTTTTTCACTCCATCTTTCCACCTCCAATTTGGTCTCCCACTTCTCCTCGTTCCCTCCACCTCCGACTCATATATCCTCTTGGTCAATCTTTCCTCACTCATTCTCTCCATGTGCCCAAACCATTTCAAAACACCCTCTTCTGCTCTCTCAACCACGCTCTTTTTATTTCCACACATCTCTCTTACCCATACGTTACTTACTCGATCAAACCACCTCACACCACACGTCCTCAAACATCTCATTTCCAGCACATCCATCCTCCTGTGCACAACTCTATCCATAGCCATCGCCTCGCAACCATACAACATTGTTGGAACCACTATTCCTTCAAACATACCCAGTTTTGCTTTCCAAGATAATGTTCTCGACTTCCACACATTCGTCAAGGCTCCCAGGATTTTCGCCCCCTCCCCCACCCTATGATCCACTTCCGCTTCCATGGTTCCATCCGCTGCCAGATCCACTCCCAGATATCTAAAACACTTTACTTCCTCCAGTTTTTCTCCATTCAAACTTACCTCCCAATTGACTTGACCCTCAACCCTACTGTACCTAATAACCTTGCTCTTATTCACATTTACTCCTAACTTTCTTCTTTCACACACTTTACCAAACTCAGTCACCAGCTTCTGCAGTTTCTCACATGAATCAGCCACCAGCGCTGTATCATCAGCGAACAACAACTGACTCACTTCCCAAGCTCTCTCATCCCCAACAGACTTCATACTTGCCCCTCTTTCCAAAACTCTTGCATTCACCTCCCTAACAACCCCATCCATAAACAAATTAAACAACCATGGAGACATCACACACCCCTGCCGCAAACCTACATTCACTGAGAACCAATCACTTTCCTCTCTTCCTACACGTACACATGCCCGACATCCTCGATAAAAACTTTTCACTGCTTTTAACAACTTGCCTCCCACACCATATATTCTTAATACCTTCCACAGAGCATCTCTATCAACTCTATCATATGCCTTCTCCAGATCCATAAATGCTACATACAAATCCATTTGCTTTTCTAAGTATTTCTCACATACATTCCTCAAAGCAAACACCTGATCCACACACCCTCTACCACTTCTGAAACCACACTGCTCTTCCCCAATCTGATGCTCTGTACATGCCTTCACCCTCTCAATCAATACCCTCCCATATAATATACCAGGAATACTCAAAAAACTTATACCTCTGTAATTTGAGCACTCACTCTTATCCCCTTTGCCTTTGTACAATGGCACTATGCATGCATTCCGCCAATCCTCAGGCACCTCACCATGAGTCATACATACATTAAATAACCTTACCAACCAGTCAATAATACAGTCGACCCCTTTTTTAATAAATTCCACTGCAATACCATCCAAACCTGCTGCCTTGCCGGCTTTCGTCTTCCGCAAAGCTTTTACTACCTCTTCTCTGTTTACCAAATCATTTTCCCTAACCCTCTCACTTTGCACACCACCTCGACCAAAACACCCTATATCTGCCACTCTATCATCAAACACATTCAACAAACCTTCGAAATACTCACTCCATCTCCTTCTCACATCACCACTACTTGTTATCACCTCCCCATTTGCGCCCTTCACTGAAGTTCCCATTTGCTCCCTTGTCTTACGCACTTTATTTACCTCCTTCCAGAACATCTTTTTATTCTCCCTAAAATTTAATGATACTCTCTCAGCCCAACTCTCATTTGCCCTCTTTTTCACCTCTTGCACCTTTCTCTTGACCTCCTGTCTCTTTCTTTTATACATCTCCCACTCAATTGCATTTTTTCCCTGCAAAAATCGTCCAAATGCCTCTCTCTTCTCTTTCACTAATAATCTTACTTCTTCATCCCACCACTCACTACCCTTTCTAATCAACCCACCTCCCACTCTTCTCATGTCACAAGCATCTTTTGCCCAATCCATCACTGATTCCCTAAATACATCCCATTCCTCCCCCACTCCCCTTACTTCCATTGTTCTCACCTTTTTCCATTCTGTACTCGCAGGAGACAGCGACAAAGCAAAATAATAATAATAATATAAAATATATTATATATATATATATATATATATATATATATATATATATATATATATATATATATATATATATATATATATGCTTGTGGCATGAGAAGCGTGGGAGGTGGGTTTATTAGAAAGGGTAGTGAGTGGTGGGATGAAGAAGTAAGATTATTAGTGAAAGAGAAGAGAGAGGCATTTGGACGATTTTTGCAGGGAAAAAATGCAATTGAGTGGGAGATGTATAAAAGAAAGAGACAGGAGGTCAAGACAAAGGTGCAAGAGGTGAAAAAGAGGGCAAATGAGAGTTGGGGAGAGAGAGTATCATTAAATTTTAGGGAGAATAAAAAGATGTTCTGGAAGGAGGTAAATAAAGTGCGTAAGACAAGGGAGCAAATGGGAACTTCAGTGAAGGGTGCTAATGGGGAGGTGATAACAAGTAGTGGTGATGTGAGAAGGAGATGGAGTGAGTATTTTGAAGGTTTGTTGAATGTGTTTGATGATAGAGTGGCAGATATAGGGTGTCTTGGTCGAGGTGGTGTGCAAAGTGAGAGGGTTAGGGAAAATGATTTGGTAAACAGAGAAGAGGTAGTAAAAGCTTTGCAGAAGATGAAAGCTGGCAAGGCAGCAGGTTTGGATGGTACTGCAGTGGAATTTATTAAAAAAGGGGGTGACTGTATTATTGACTGGTTGGTAAGGTTATTTAATGTATGTATGACTCATGGTGAGGTGCCTGAGGATTGGCGGAATGCGTGCATAGTGCCATTGTACAAAGGCAAAGGGGATAAGAGTGAGTGCTCAAATTACAGAGGTATAAGTTTGTTGAGTATTCCTGGTAAATTATATGGGAGGGTATTGATTGAGAGGGTGAAGGCATGTACAGAGCATCAGATTGGGGAAGAGCACTGTGGTTTCAGAAGTGATAGAGGATGTGTGGATCAGGTGTTTCCTTTGAGGAATGTATGTGAGAAACTGCAGAAGCTGGTGACTGAGTTTGGTAAAGTGTGTGAAAGAAGAAAGTTAAGAGTAAATGTGAATAAGAGCAAGGTTATTAGATACAGTAGGGTTGAGGGTCAAGTCAATTCGGAGTTAAGTTTGAATGGAGAAAAACTGGAGGAAGTAAAGTGTTTTAGATATCTGGGAGTGGATCTGGCAGCGGATGGAACCATGGAAGCAGAAGTGAATCATAGGGTGGGGGAGGGGGCGAAAATCCTGGGAGCATGGAAGAATGTGTGGAAGTCAAGAACATCATCTCGGAAAGCAAAAATGGGTATGTTTGAAGGAATAGTGGTTCCAACAATGTTGTATGGTTGCGAGGCGTGGGCTATCTATAGAGTTGTGTGCAGGAGGGTGGATGTGCTGGAAATGAGATGTTTGAGGACAATGGGTGGTGTGAGGTGGTTTGATCGAGTAAGTAATGTAAGGGTAAGAGAGATGTGTGGAAATAAAAAGAGCGTGGTTGAGAGAGCAGAAGAGGGTGTTTTGAAATGGTTTGGGCACATGGAGAGAATGAATGAGGAAAGATTGACCAAGTGGATATATGTGTCGGAGGTGGAGGGAACGAGGAGAAGTGGGAGACCAAATTGGAGGTGGAAAGATGGAGTGAAAAAAATTTTGAGTGATCGGGGCCTGAACATGCAGGAGGGTGAAAGGCGGGCAAGGAATAGAGTGAATTGGATCGATGTGGTATACCGGGGTTGATGTGCTGTTAGTGGATTGAATCAGGGCATGTGAAGCGTCTGGGGTAAACCATGGAAAGTTGTGTGGGGCCTGGGTGTGGAAAGGGAGCTGTGGTTTCGGGAATTATTGCATGACAGCTGGAGACTGAGTGTGAACAAATGGGGCCTTTGTTATCTTTTCCTAGCGCTACCTCGCACACATGAGGGGGGAGGGGGATGGTATTCCATGTGTGGCGAGGTGGCGTTGGGAATGAATAAAGGCAGACAGTGTGAATTGTGTGCATGGGTATATATGTATGTGTCTGTGTGTGTATATATATGTGTACATTGAGATGTATAGATATGTATATTTGTGTGCGTGGACGTGTGTCTATATACATGTGTATGGGGGTGGGTTGGGCTATTTCTTTCTTCTGTTTCCTTGCGCTACCTCGCAAATGCAGGAGACAGCGACAAAGCAAAATAAATAAGATAAAAATAAATATATATATTTCTATTTTGCTTTGTCGCTGTCTCCCGCATTAGTGAGGTAGCGCAAGGAAACAGACGAAAGAATGGCCCAACCCACCCACGTACACATGTATATACATACACGTCCACACATGCAAATATACATACCTATACATCTCAACGTATACATATATATACACACACAGACATATACATATATACACATGTACATAATTCATACTGTCTGCCTTTATTCATTCCCATCGCCATATATATATATATATATATTCTTTTTTTTTTTTGCTTTGTCGCTGTCTCCCGCGTTTGCAAGGTAGTGCAAGGAAGCAGACGAAAGAAATGGCCCAACCCACCCCCATACACATGTATATACATACGTCCACACACGCAAATATACATACCTACACAGCTTTCCATGGTTTACCCCAGACGCTTCACATGCCTTGATTCAATCCACTGACAGCACGTCAACCCCGGTATACCACATCGCTCCAATTCACTCTATTCCTTGCCCTCCTTTCACCCTCCTGCATGTTCAGGCCCCGATCACACAAAATTTTTTTCACTCCATCTTTCCACCTCCAATTTGGTCTCCCTCTTCTCCTCGTTCCCTCCACCTCCGACACATATATCCTCTTGGTCAATCTTTCCTCACTCATTCTCTCCATGTGCCCGAACCATTTCAAAACACCCTCTTCTCCTCTCTCAACCACGCTCTTTTTATTTCCACACATCTCTCTTACCCTTACGTTACTTACTCGATCAAACCACCTCACACCACACATTGTCCTCAAACATCTCATTTCCAGCACATCCATCCTCCTGCGCACAACTCTATCCATAGTCCACGCCTCGCAACCATACAACATTGTTGGAACCACTATTCCTTCAAACATACCCATTTTTGCTTTCCGAGATAATGTTCTCGACTTCCACACATTCTTCAAGGCTCCCAGAATTTTCGCCCCCTCCCCCACCCTATGATCCACTTCCACTTCCATGTTTCCATCCGCTGCCAGATCCACTCCCAGATATCTAAAACACTTCACTTCCTCCAGTTTTTCTCCATTCAAACTTACCTCCGAATTGACTTGACCCTCAACCCTACTGTACCTAATAACCTTGCTCTTATTCACATTTACTCTTAACTTTCTTCTTTCACACACTTTACCAAACTCAGTCACCAGCTTCTGCAGTTTCTCACATGAATCAGCCACCAGCGCTGTATCATCAGCGAACAACAACTGACTCACTTCCCAAGCTCTCTCATCCCCAACAGACTTCATCCTTGCCCCTCTTTCCAAAACTCTTGCATTCACCTCCCTAACAACCCCATCCATAAACAAATTAAACAACCATGGAGACATCACACACCCCTGCCGCAAACCTACATTCACTGAGAACCAATCACTTTCCTCTCTTCCTACATGTACACATGCCTTACATCCTCGATAAAAACTTTTCACTGCTTCTAACAACTTGCCTCCCACACCATATATTCTTAATACCTTCCACAGAGCATCTCTATCAACTCTATCATACGCCTTCTCCAGATCCATAAATGCTACATACAAATCCATTTGTTTTTCTAAGTATTTCTCACATACATTCTTCAAAGCAAACACCTGATCCACACATCCTCTACCACTTCTGAAACCACACTGCTCTTCCCCAATCTGATGCTCTGTACATGCCTTCACCCTCTCAATCAATACCCTCCCATACAATTTGCCAGGAATACTCAACAAACTTATACCTCTGTAATTTGAGCACTCACTCTTATCCCCTTTGCCTTTGTACAATGGCACTATGCACGCATTCCGCCAATCCTCAGGCACCTCACCATGAGTCATACATACATTAAATAACCTTACCAACCAGTCAACAATACAGTCACCCCCTTTTTTAATAAATTCCACTGCAATATATATATACACACACAGACATATACATATACACACATGTACATAATTCATACTGTCTGCCTTTATTCATTCCCATCGCCATATATATATATATATATATATATATATATATATATATATATATATATATACACACAGACATATACATATATACACATGTACATAATTCATACTGTCTGCCTTTATTCATTCCCATCGCATATATATATATATATATATATATATATATATATCCGTGGGGATAGGGGAGAAAGAATACTTCCCACGTATTCCCTGCGTGTCGTAGAAGGCGACTAAAAGGGGAGGGAGCGGGGGGGCTGGAAATCCTCCCCTCTCTCTTTTTTTTTTTTTTTTCAATTTTCCAAAAGAAGGAACAGAGAAGGGGGCCAGGTGAGGATATTCCCTCTAAGGCCCAGTCCTCTGTTCTTAACGCTACCTCGCTAATGCGGGAAATGGCGAATAGTATGAAAGAAAGAAAGATATATATATATATATATATATATATATATATATATATATATATATATATATATATATATATATATATATATATCTGAAAAAAATATATATATATATATATATATATATATATATTCCTCGCGTGTCGTAGAAAGCGACTAGAGGGGACGGGAGCGGGGGGCCAGAAATCCTCCCCTCCTTGTATTTTTTTAACTTTCTAAAATGGGAAACAGAAGAAGGAGTCACGCGGGGAGTGCTCATCCTCCTCGAAGGCTCAGATTGGGGTGCCTAAATGTGTGTGGATGTAACCAAGATGTGAAAAAAGGAGAGATAGGTAGTAAGTTTGAGGAAAGGAACCTGGATGTTTTGGCTCTGAGTGAAACGAAGCTCAAGGGTAAAGGGGAAGAGTGGTTTGGGAATGTCTTGGGAGTAAAGTCAGGGGTTAGTGAGAGGACAAGAGCAAGGGAAGGAGTAGCAGTACTCCTGAAACAGGAGTTGTGGAAGTATGTGATAGAATGTAAGAAAGTAAATTCTCGATTAATATGGGTAAAACTGAAAGTTGATGGAGAGAGATGGGTGATTATTGGTGCATATGCACCTGGGCATGAGAAGAAAGATCATGAGAGGCAAGTGTTTTGGGAGCAGCTGAATGAGTGTGTTAGTGGTTTTGATGCACGAGACCGGGTTATAGTGTTGGGTGATTTGAATGCAAAGGTGAGTAATGTGGCAGTTGAGGGAATAATTGGTATACGTGGGGTGTTCAGTGTTGTAAATGGAAATGGTGAAGAGCTTGTAGATTTATGTGCTGAAAAAGGACTGATGATTGGGAATACCTGGTTTAAAAAGCAAGATATACATAAGTATACTTATGTAAGTACGAGAGATGGCCAGAGAGTGTTATTGGATTACGTGTTAATTGACAGGCACGCGAAAGAGAGACTTTTGGATGTTAATGTGCTGAGAGGTGCAACTGGAGGGATGTCTGATCATTATCTTGTGGAGGCTAAGGTGAAGATTTGTATGGGTTTTCAGAAAAGAAGAGTGAATGTTGGGGTGAAGAGGGTGGTGAGAGTAAGTGAGCTTGGGAAGGAGACTTGTGTGAGGAAGTACCAGGAAGTACCATGCTTGTGGCATAAGAAGAGTGGGAAGTGGGTTGATTAGAAAGGGTAGTGAGTGGTGGGATGAAGAAGTAAGAGTATTAGTGAAAGAGAAGAGAGAGGCATTTGGATGATTTTTGCAGGGAAAAAATGAAATTGAGTGGGAGACGTATAAAAGAAAGAGACAGGAGGTCAAGAGAAAGGTGCAAGAGGTGAAAAAAAGGGCAAATGAGAGTTGGGGTGAGAGAGTATCATTAAATTTTAGGGAGAATAAAAAGATGTTCTGGAAGGAGGTAAATAAAGTGCGTAAGACAAGGGAGCAAATGGGAACTTCAGTGAAGGGCGCAAATGGGGAGGTGATAACAAGTAGTGGTGATGTGAGAAGGAGATGGAGTGAGTATTTTGAAGGTTTGTTGAATGTGTTTGATGATAGAGCGGCAGATATAGGGTGTTTTGGTCGAGGTGGTGTGCAAAGTGCGAGGGTTAGGGAAAATGAGTTGGTAAACAGAGAAGAGGTAGTAAAAGCTTTGCGGAAGATGAAAGCCGGCAAGGCAGCAGGTTTGGATGGTATTGCAGTGGAATTTATTAAAAAAGGGGGTGACTGTATTGTTGACTGGTTGGTAAGGTTATTTAATGTATGTATGACTCATGGTGAGGTGCCTGAGGATTGGCGGAATGCGTGCATAGTGCCATTGTACAATGGCAAAGGGGATAAGAGTGAGTGCTCAAATTACAGAGGTATAAGTTTGTTGAGTATTCCTGGCAAATTATATGGGAGGGTATTGATTGAGAGGGTGAAATCATGTACAGAGCATCAGATTGGGGAAGAGCAGTGTGGTTTCAGAAGTGGTAGAGGATGTGTGGATCAGGTGTTTGCTTTGAAGAATGTATGTGAGAAATACTTAGAAAAGCAAATGGATTTGTATGTAGCATTTATGGATCTGGAGAAGGCATATGATAGAGTTGATAGAGATGCTCTGTGGAAGGTATTAAGAATATATGGTGTGGGAGGCAAGTTGTTAGAAGCAGTGAAAAGTTTTTATCGAGGATGTAAGGCATGTGTACGTGTAGGAAGAGAGGAAAGTGATTGGTTCTCAGTGAATGTAGGTTTGTGGCAGGGGTGTGTGATGTCTCCATGGTTGTTTAATTTGTTTATGGATGGGGTTGTTAGGGAGGTGAATGCAAGAGTTTTGGAAAGAGGGGCAAGTATGAAGTCTGTTGGGGATGAGAGAGCTTGGGAAGTGAGTCAGTTGTTGTTCGCTGATGATACAGCGCTGGTGGCTGATTCATGTGAGAAACTGTAGAAGCTGGTGACTGAGTTTGGTAAAGTGTGTGAAAGAAGAAAGTTAAGAGTAAATGTGAATAAGAGCAAGGTTATTAGGTACAGTAGGGTTGAGGGTCAATTCAATTGGGAGGTGAGTTTGAATGGAGAAAAACTGGAGGAAGTGAAGTGTTTTAGATATCTGGGAGTGGACCTGGCAGCGGATGGAACCATGGAAGCGGAAGTGGATCATATGGTGGGGAAGGGGGCGAAAATTCTGGGAGCCTTGAAGAATGTGTGGAAGTCGAGAACATTATCTCGGAAAGCAAAAATGGGTATGTTTGAAGGAATAGTGGTTCCAACAATGTTGTACGGTTGCGAGGCGTGGACTATGGATAGAGTTGTGCGCAGGAGGATGGATGTGCTGGAAATGAGATGTTTGAGGACAATGTGTGGTGTGAGGTGGTTTGATCGAGTAAGTAACGTAAGGGTAAGAGAGATGTGTGGAAATAAAAAGAGCGTGGTTGAGAGAGCAGAAGAGGGTGTTTTGAAATGGTTTGGTCACATGGAGAGAATGAGTGAGGAAAGATTGACCAAGAGGATATATGTGTCGGAGGTGGAGGGAACGAGGAGAAGAGGGAGACCAAATTGGAGGTGGAAAGATGGAGTGAAAAAGATTTTGTGTGATCGGGGCCTGAACATGCAGGAGGGTGAAAGGAGGGCAAAGAACAGAGTGAATTGGAGCGATGTGGTATACCGGGGTTGACGTGCTGTCAGTGGATTGAATCAAGGCATGTGTATGGGGGTGGGTTGGGCCATTTCTTTCATCTGTTCCCTTGCGCTACCTCGCAAACGCGGGAGACAGCGACAACGCAAAAAAAAAAAAAAAAAGAAAAATATATATATATATATATATTATCCCTGGGGATAGGGGATTAAGAATACTTCCCACGTATTCCCTGCGTGTCGCATAAGGCGACTAAAATGGGAGGGAGCGGGGGGCTGGAAATCCTCCCCTCTCGTTTTTCTTTTTTTAATTTTCCAGAAGAAGGAACAGAGGGGGCCAGGTGAGGATATTCCAAAAAAGGCCCAGTCCTCTGTTCCTAACGCTACCTCAATAACGCGGGAAATGGCGAATAGTTTAAAAGAAAGAAATATATATATATATATATATATATATATATATATATATATATATATATATATATATATATATATTCTTCTTCTTCTTATACTTTGTCGCTGTCTCCCGCGTTTGCGAGGTAGCGCAAGGAAACAGACGAAAGAAATGGCCCAACCCCCCCCATACACATGTATATACATACGTCCACACACGCAAATATACATACCTACACAGCTTTCCATGGTTTACCCCAGACGCTTCACATGCCTTGATTCAATCCACTGACAGCACGTCAGCCCCGGTATACCACATCGCTCCAATTCACTCTATTCCTTGCCCTCCTTTCACCCTCCTGCATGTTCAGGCCCCGATCACACAAAATCTTTTTCACTCCATCTTTCCACCTCCAATTTGGTCTCCCTCTTCTCCTTGTTCCCTCCACCTCCGACATATATATCCTCTTGGTCAATCTTTCCTCACTCATCCTCTCCATGTGCCCAAACCACTTCAAAACACCCTCTTCTGCTCTCTCAACCACGCTCTTTTTATTTCCACACATCTCTCTTACCCTTAAGTTACTCACTCGATCAAACCACCTCACACCACACATTGTCCTCAAACATCTCATTTCCAGCACATCCATCCTCCTGCGCACAACTCTATCCATAGCCCACGCCTCGCAACCATACAACATTGTTGGAACCACTATTCCTTCAAACATACCCATTTTTGCTTTCCGAGATAATGTTCTCGACTTCCACACATTCTTCAAGGCCCCAGAATTTTCGCCCCCTCCCCCACCCTATGATCCACTTCCGCTTCCATGGTTCCATCCGCTGCCAGATCCACTCCCAGATATCTAAAACACTTCACTTCCTCCAGTTTTTCTCCATTCAAAGTTATATATATATATATATATATATATATATATATATATATATATATATATATAGTTTTGGAAAGAGGGGCAAGTATGAAGTCTGTTGGGGATGAGAGAGCTTGGGAAGTGAGTCAGTTGTTGTTCGCTGATGACACAGCGCTGGTGGCTGATTCATGTGTGAAACTGCAGAAGCTGGTGACTGAGTTTGGTAAAGTGTGTGGAAGAAGAAAGTTAAGAGTAAATGTGAATAAGAGCAAGGTTATTAGGTACAGTAGGGTTGAGGGTCAAGTCAATTGGGAGGTAACTTTGAATGGAGAAAAACTGGAGGATATATATATATATATATATTTTTTTTTTATACTTTGTCGCTGTCTCCCGCGTTTGCGAGGTATATATATATATATATATATATATATATATATATATATATATATATATCCCTGGGGATAGGGGAGAAAGAATACTTCTCACGTATTCGCTGCGTGTCGTAGAAGGCGACTAAAAGGGGAGGGAGCAGGTGGCTGGAAATCCTCCCCTCTCATTTTTTTTTTCCAAAGGAAGGAGCAGAGAAGGGGGCCTGGTGTGGATGTTCCCTCGGGGGCCCAGTCCTCTGTTCTTAGCGCTACCTCACTGATGCGGGAAATGGCGAATGGTGTGAAAGAAAGAAAGAAAGATATATATATATATATATATATATATATATATATATATATATATATATATATATATATATATATTTTTTTTTATACTTTGTCGCTGTCTCCCGCGTTTGCGAGGTAGCGCAAGGAAACAGACGAAAGAAATGGCCCAACCCCCCCCCATACACATGTATATACATACGTCCACACACGCAAATATACATACCTACACAGCTTTCCATGGTTTACCCCAGACGCTTCACATGCCTTGATTCAATCCACTGACAGCACGTCAGCCCCGGTATACCACATCGCTCCAATTCACTCTATTCCTTGCCCTCCTTTCACCCTCCTGCATGTTCAGGCCCCGATCACACAAAATCTTTTTCACTCCATCCTTCCACCTCCAACTTGGTCTCCCTCTTCTCCTTGTTCCCTCCACCTCCGACACATATATCCTCTTGGTCAATCTTTCCTCACTCATCCTCTCCATGTGCCCAAACCACTTCAAAACACCCTCTTCTGCTCTCTCAACCACGCTCTTTTTATTTCCACACATCTCTCTTACCCTTACGTTACTCACTCGATCAAACCACCTCACACCACACATTGTCCTCAAACATCTCATTTCCAGCACATCCATCCTCCTGCGCACAACTCTATCCATAGCCCACGCCTCGCAACCATACAACATTGTTGGAACCACTATTCCTTCAAACATACCCATGATTATTGGTGCTTATGCACCTGGGCATGATAAGAAAGATCAAGAGAGGCAAGTGTTTTGGGAGCAGCTGAATGAGTGTGTTAGTGGTTTTGATGCACGAGACCGGGTTATAGTGATGGGTGATTTGAATGCAAAGGTGAGTAATGTGGTTGTTGAGGGAATAATTGGTATACATGGGGTGTTCAGTGTTGTAAATGGAAATGGTGAAGAGCTTGTAGATTTATGTGCTGAAAAAGGACTGATGATTGGGAATACCTGGTTTAAAAAGCGAGATATACATAAGTATACTTATGTAAGTAGGAGAGATGGCCAGAGAGCATTATTGGATTACGTGTTAATTGACAGGCGTGCGAAAGAGAGACTTTTGGATGTTAATGTGCTGAGAGGTGCAACTGGAGGGATGTCTGATCATTATCTTGTGGAGGCTAAGGTGAAGATTTGTATGGGTTTTCAGAAAAGAAGAGTGAATGTTGGGGTGAAGAGGGTGGTGAGAGTAAGTGAGCTTGAGAAGGAGACCTGTGTGAGGAAGTACCAGGAGAGACTGAGTACAGAATGGAAAAAGGTGAGAACAATGGAAGTAAGGGGAGTGGGGGAGGAATGGGATGTATTTAGGGAATCAGTGATGGATTGCACAAAAGATGCTTGTGGCATGAGAAGAGTGGGAGGTGGGTTGATTAGAAAGGGTAGTGAGTGGTGGGATGAAGAAGTAAGAGTATTAGTGAAAGAGAAGAGAGAGGCATTTGGACGATTTTTGCAGGGAAAAAATGCAATTGAGTGGGAGATGTATAAAAGAAAGAGACAGGAGGTCAAGAGAAAGGTGCAAGAGGTGAAAAAAAGGGCAAATGAGAGTTGGGCTGAGAGAGTATCATTAAATTTTAGGGAGAATAAAAAGATGTTCTGGAAGGAGGTAAATAAAGTGTGTAAGACAAGGGAGCAAATGGGAACTTCAGTGAAGGGCGCAAATGGGGAGGTGATAACAAGTAGTGGTGATGTGAGAAGGAGATGGAGTGAGTATTTCGAAGGTTTGTTGAATGTGTTTGATGATAGAGTGGCAGATATAGGGTGTTTTGGTCAAGGTGGTGTGCAAAGTGAGAGGGTTAGGGAAAATGATTTGGTAAACAGAGAAGAGGTAGTGAAAGCTTTGCGGAAGATGAAAGCCGGCAAGGCAGCAGGTTTGGATGGTATTGCAGTGGAATTTATTAAAAAAGGGGGTGACTGTATTGTTGACTGGTTGGTAAGGTTATTTAATGTATGTATGACTCATGGTGAGGTGCCTGAGGATTGGCGGAATGCATGCATAGTGCCATTGTACAAAGGCAAAGGGGATAAGAGTGAGTGCTCAAATTACAGAGGTATAAGTTTGTTGAGTATTCCTGGTAAATTATATGGGAGGGTATTGATTGAGAGGGTGAAGGCATGTACAGAGCATCAGATTGGGGAAGAGCAGTGTGGTTTCAGAAGTGGTAGAGGATGTGTGGATCAGGTGTTTGCTTTGAAGAATGTATGTGAGAAATACCTAGAAAAGCAAATGGATTTGTATGTAGCATTTATGGATCTGGAGAAGGCATATGATAGAGTTGATAGAGATGCTCTGTGGAAGGTATTAAGAATATATGGTGTGGGAGGAAAGTTGTTAGAAGCAGTGAAAAGTTTTTATCGAGGATGTAAGGCATGTGTACGTGTAGGAAGAGAGGAAAGTGATTGGTTCTCAGTGAATGTAGGTTTGCGGCAGGGGTGTGTGATGTCTCCATGGTTGTTTAATTTGTTTATGGATGGGGTTGTTAGGGAGGTAAATGCAAGAGTTTTGGAAAGAGGGGCAAGTATGAAGTCTGTTGGGGATGAGAGAGCTTGGGAAGTGAGTCAGTTGTTGTTCGCTGATGACACAGCGCTGGTGGCTGATTCATGTGTGAAACTGCAGAAGCTGGTGACTGAGTTTGGTAAAGTGTGTGGAAGAAGAAAGTTAAGAGTAAATGTGAATAAGAGCAAGGTTATTAGGTACAGTAGGGTTGAGGGTCAAGTCAATTGGGAGGTGAGTCTGAATGGAGAAAAACTGGAGGAAGTGAAGTGTTTTAGATATCTGGGAGTGGATCTGGCAGCGGATGGAACCATGGAAGCGGAAGTGGATCATAGGGTGGGGGAGGGGGCGAAAATTCTGGGGGCCTTGAAGAATGTGTGGAAGTCGAGAACATTATCTCGGAAAGCAAAAAATATATATATATATATATATATATATATATTTTTTTTTCTTTCTTTCATACTATTCGCCATTTCCCACATTAGCAAGGTAGCTAATATTCTCACCTGGCCCCCTTCTCTGTTCCTTTTGGAAAATTAAAAAAAAAAAAGATTACCTTCATTTTCAATTACAAATTGAGTGTCATCCTTGGCTTCTTGCCAGATCTATCTACACGTGATGGGTTTTTCCTCTTGCTCGTCATCTTCCTTGGGGTCTAATACAAAAATGGTTTAATCCAGCACAAAAATTCATTACATTCACTTGAATAATGCGCACTTACTGAACGGTAACTGAGAGCAAGAACTGAGAGAGATGCTATGCTATACACAATGCCAGGATCATCTGACATTCACTATCTGAAGGAAAGGAAGTGTTTTAGATACCTGGGAGTGGACATGGCAGCAAATGGAACCATGGAAGTGAATCAAAGGGTGAGTAAAAGGGAAAAGGATCTAGGAATATAGAAGAATATGCAGAAACAAAGGTTGTTATTTGGGATGGCAAAAAATGGGTACATTTGAAGGTATAGTAATCCAACAATATTATATGGATGCAAGGATAGCCTATTGATTAGAATGTGTGGAGGAAAGTGGATGTGTTGGATATGCAATGTTTGAAGACAGTATGTGGTGCAAGGCGGTTTGATCGAACAGGTTTCAAAACAGTAAAAAAGAGGTGTAATAACAGAGAGTGGTTGACAGAGCTGAAGAGGGTGTGCTGAAATGGTTAGGGCACAAGGAGAGAATGAGTGAGGAGAGGTTGACAAAGAGCATATATGTGTCAGAAGTAAAAAGGATAAGGAGAAACAGGAGACCAAATGGAAGATGGAAGTGTAAAGAGAAAAGGATTCTGAGTGATCAGGGTCCAAACATGGAGGAGGGTGAAAGGTGTGCTGGGATAGCGTAAACTGAAATGATGTGTTATACAGAGGTTGATGTGCTGCAGTGGAATGAACCAGGGAATGTGATGGGGCCATAGGAAACCATGGTTAGATCTATAGGGCTTGGTTGTGGATGAGATCTGTGGTTTTGGGGCATTTCAGATGAAAGCTAAAGAATGAATGAGTGAATGAGGCCTTTCTTCATCTGTACCTGGCACTAACTAGATGATGTGGGATATGTCGATCAAGTAGAAAAAATATCACAATAGTAATAATAATAATAACAATAATAATAATAATGATAATAATAATAATAATAATAATAATAATAATAATAATAATAATAATAATAATAATATCCCTGGGGAGAGGACAGAAAGGATACTGCCCACATTTTCCCTGTGTGTTGTAGAAGGCAACTTAGAGGGGTGGGAAAGGGTGGTTGGAAATCTTCCCTTCCTGTATTAGTTTCCAAAAAAAAAAAGGAACAGAGCAAGGAGCCAAATGACCAATTTTCCCTCTAAAGCTCTGTAATCTGTTCTTGAAGTTACCTCTCTCATGCAAGAAATGGCGAGCATGTAAGTAAAAAAAAAAAATAATATTCATAATAATTATAATGAGAATGGATAATGATTTGTGGGATTGAAAAATTCTATCTAGTTACACATGTCTTGTCAGCAAGCAATCCAAAATAATTCTGAGCTTTCATTTAGGCAGAAAGAGTAGGCTGATGATATAATCTCTGTGGCAGTCTCTGATCAGCTGAGGTCGGGTCTGAAACACATGAGTTGCCACTGTCTCACATAAACACACAGGGCTAAAAATACTAACTCTTATTTTCCTACAGAATATCATGATCAAGGGGCAGACTACAGAGGAGAGAAATATACATAATATAGCAGGTGGTCAAACAAGCTTCCATGGTCACATTGTCTGCAGGCATTGCATAACCACTGCAGGAAAGAGGAAGAGGAGCTACTAAGATCTTGGTTAGCTAACCTCCTACACATGTAAAAATTTATACAAATGAATTTAAATCAAAGGCAGATTCAACTTCTACTTAAACTTGCATGTACATTATACTGGCTATCATCTAGCAAATTTGCATTATGCAGCATGTTTAAGATCAATAATATTATCATATTATGTTATTAGCACATGCATTCTATGTGAGCATGACTGCCATGCATTTTTGCATATTGGCTTTTAGATTCTCATGGTATAAAGCATTTGGGAATAAAGTAAAAACTATTCCAATGTCCTGGATACACTTGTACCATGAGAGTCCTTGCTGAATTCTACAGCTTTACCACTAAGCTAATGGCTAAAACTTCAGCCAAATACCATGCCTCTGAATGAGGAACTAACCCATGGTCATATCCCATTTCCTCGTAGCTACTGTCAGTACCAGTGATAAATTGGTAAAAGTGGTCAGTCACATTACAAACAGCTAAAAATCAATGTTTTTCAAAAACTCCTAGAAATAATACTTAACATTTATGAATAGTCTAATCAATTACCTGTAAAGAAAATTTTCTTAAGATATCAATAAAAATATACATTACAACTTTTCTAATCCACTTAGAACACAGAAATGATACATCATAACAGTTACATGAAAACTGATATAACTATCTTTCCCCCTTTCATGCATAGAGACAATAATTCTTTATTTTCACTTTCCAATGAATTTAGAGAATGCTTTCTAGAGTAACCCAATGAATCAACCAAAATTCAATATCACAGAGAAAATTATTTAACAGTTTCAATGTCTACTGAGAAAAATCATGTACATTACATCAACAGCTTTGAAAATTTGAAGAGACATTATGGAAGTAATGAACATGAAGGGAATCCCTTGAAAACCACAATGAAGAAACTGGCTTTTATTTGGGGCCATCAAGGTTATAGTGTGTTCAAATATCAAGATACCTTTAGCTGAAAGAGAACATGTAAATGCAATATTGGATATCTGAAAGTGCTGAAGAATATTCTGATTACATTACAAAGTAACAACTGCATTTAAATAAAATGACAAATTCACAGCATGGGATATGCAACAACATATAAATAAGTCACTAACAAGTTAATGTGTATCTGCTATTTCCCTGATGCTTTTCTAGTACAGATACAGTTCTGTGTACTGGATATTAAATGAACTAAAACAAATTTCAGTGTGTGACAAAATAAGGCTAATTAGAAAAGCAAAATATATATTGGGATTGAAAGCAACTCAGTTAGTCTTTGTATGGATTTTACAATAACTGAACTAGTTAATAAAATCCATTCAGTTAATTCTAAATATTAACAGAAATGCTTCTTGTGGAAACAAATCTCTTTAAAGTATACTTGCCCAGAAAGCCTCCAACAACTTAAACATACACAAGGCATGAAATTAAAACCTCATTTCCAATTTTGTCTGTGACGCCATTCCAAACATCTCTATTCCATACAAAAAACAAATAATTACTTTTCTCATGAGAAACTTAAAAGAATCAAACATAACTAGCATAATACTTTAATCATGTGTACAACTTCCTTGATAAAGAAGAAATGTAATTTTTGAAGTATGAAAAAGTTTCTCTCCAGGGTAGTGTCCCATGAGCCATGAGAAAAATCTCTGATCCTGGGGGTTAGAAGAATCTTCTCTCGCCTTCTAATAACTTAAATACTTATCACCCTTCACTAACCACCTATTTCATAATAGCAGCCACAGGCTAAGCCCACATCCACCCTTGCCAGTCAGCAACCTCCATATGGCAATGATGTCATCATCCTCCAGCCATCAGTAACAACCTACCCCATGATTCTCAAAACACCTCTGTCAACCTGATGGTAGTCACCATCATTCTCGAATGGGTTTTTCTAAAGAGAGAAGATGGAAGGGCAGGAAACAACACTCCAGAAAGAATGCTTGCTGGACAGTACCCTGGAGATAGAGCTTTCATACTTGAAAACCTATTTTTTCTCCAGGGTTGATCAATCCCTCAAGCCATGAAAACATGCAAGGATGGGGAAGTTGGAAAAAATCCCAAAAACATGATAAAGAAAAAAAAATACTTCTCGTTCCCGCCACCTCTGACACATATATCTTCTTTGTCAATCCTTCCTCACTCCAGTGACCAAACCATTTCAATAAACCCTCTTCTGCTCTCTCAACCACACTCATTTTATAACCAAACATCTCTCTTACCCTTTCATTACTTACTTGATCAAACCACCACACAACAAATACTGTCCTCAAACATCTCATTTCCAACACATCCACCCTCCTCTGCACAACCCTATCTATAGCCCATACCTTGCAACCATATAACATTAATGGAACCACTATTCCTTCAAATATACCCACTTTTGCTCTCCGAGATAATGTTCTCGCCTTCCACACATACTTCAACGCTCCTGGAACTTTCGCCCCCTCTCCCAACCTGTGACTCACTTCTGCTTCCATGGTTCCATCCACTGCTAAATCCACTCCCAGATATCTAAAACACTTCACTTCCTCCAGTTTTTCTCCATTCAAACTTACCTCCCAACTGACTTGTCCCTCAACCCTACTGTACTTAATAACCTTGCTCTTATTCATATTTACTCTCAGCTTTCTTCTTTCACACACTTTATCAAACATGAATCAGCTACTAGTGCTGCATACTTGCCTCTCTCTCCAACACTTTTGCATTTACCTCCCTAACAACCCCATCCGTAAACAAATTAAACAACCATGGAGACATCACGCACCCCTGCCGCAAACCAAGATTCACTGGGAACCAATCACTTTCCTCTCCTCCTACTCATACACATGCCTTACATCCTCGATAAAAAATTTTCACTGCCTCTAGCAACTTACCTCCCACACCTTATACTCTTACTACCTTCTACAGAGTATCTCTATCAACTCTATCAATGCCTTCTCCAGATCCATAAATGTTACATGCAAATCCATCTGTTTTTCTAAGTATTTATCACATACAATCTTCAAAGCATAAACCTGATCCACACATCCTCCACCACTTCTGAAACCACACTGCTCTTCCCTAATCTGATGCTCTGTACATGCCCTCACCCTCTCAATCAATACCCTTCCATACTCAACAAACCTACACCTCTGTAATTTGAACATTCACCATTATCCCCTTTGCCTTTATACAATGGCAATATGCAAGCATTCAGCCAATCCTCAGGCACTTCACCATGAACCATACATACATTGAATATTCTTACCAACCAGTCAACAATACAGTCACCCTCCTTTTTAATAAATTTTGCTGCAATACCATCCAAACCCACCGCCTTGCCAGCTTTCATCTTCTGTAAAGCTTTCACTACCTCTTCTCTGTTTACCAAACCATTCTCCTTGACCCTCTCACTTCGCACACCACTTCAACCAAAACACCCTACATCTCCCACTCTATCATCAAAAACATTCAACAAACCTTCAAAATACTCACTCCATCTCCTTCTCACTTCACCACTACTTGTTATTACCTCCCCGTTAGCCCCCTTCACCGATGTTCCCATTTGCTTTCTTGTCTTGCGCACTTTACTTCCCTCATTCCAAAACACCTTTATATCATTACTATTATCATACTTTGTCGCTGTCTCCCACATCAGTGAGGTAGCGCCAGGAAACAGATGAAAGAATGGCCCAACCCACCCACATACACATGCATATACATACACATCCACACACACACATATACATACCTATACATTTCAACATATACATATATATATACATACACAGATATTTACATATATATACACATGTACATAATTCATACTTGCTACCTTTATTCATTCCCATCGCCACCCTGCCACACATGAAATGACACCCCACTCCCCTTGCATGCATGCAAGGTAGCGCTAGGAAAAGACAACAAAGGCCACATTCGTTCACACTCACTCTCTAACTGTCATGTATAATGCACCGAAACCACAGCTCCCTTTCCACATCCAGGCCCCAAAAAACTCTCCATGGTTTACCCCAGATGCTTCACATGCCCTGGTTCAATCCACTGACAGCATGTTGACCCCAGTATACCACATTGTTCCAATTCACTCTATTCCTTGCACGCCTTTCACCTTCCTGCATGTTCAGGCCCTGATCGCTCAAAATCTTTTTTACTCCATCCTTTTACCTCCAATTTGGTCTCCCACTTCCCCTTGCTCCCTCCACCTCTGACACATATATCCTCTTTTTCAATCTTTCCTCACTCATTCTCTCCATGTGACCAAACCATTTCAATACACCCTCTTCTGCTCTCTCAACCACATTCTTTTTATTACCACACATCACTTTTACCCTTTCATTACTTACTTGATCAAACCACCTCACACCACATATTGTCCTCAAACATCTCATTTCCAGCACATCCACCCTCCTCCACACAACCCTATCTATAGCCCACGCCTCGCAATTATATAACATTGTTGGAACCACTATTCCTTCAAATATACCCATTTTTGCTCTCCCAAGATAATTTCCTCGCCTTCACATTTTTTCAACACTCCCAGAACTTTTGCCCCCTCCTCCACCCTGTGACTCACTTCCACTTCCACAGTTCCACCCGCTGCCAAATCTACTTCCAGATATCTAAAACACTTCACTTCCTCAAGTTTTTCTTCATTCAAACTTACCTCCCAATTGACTTGTCCCTCAACCCTACTGTACCTAATAACCTTGCTCTTATTCTCATTTACTCTCAGCTTTCTTCTTTCACACACTTTACCAAACTCAGTCACCAGCTTCTGCAGCTTCTCACCCAAATCAGCCACCAGCACTGTATCATCAGCGAACAACAACTGACTCACTTCCCAAGCCCTCTCATCCACCACAGACTGCATACTTGCCCCTCTCTCCAAAACTCTTGCATTCATCTCCCTAGCAAGAAACATCTCGTCATACAGTGAGACTTGTTTTGTTGATCCAGGCTGCTTGCATATGAGAGCTCATGATTTTGGGAAGGTAGCCTCCACTTTTGTCATTTCTGAAGAGCCCTCCCTTGGAGATCCAAACAATAGAGTTTAATATCATACCTTTAACATTTTTGTGAAGATACCTTTCCCCTCATGGTGAAAGTGTTGGAAATGAGATGTTTGAGGACAATATGTGGTGTGAGGTGGTTTGACTAAGTAATGAAAGGGTAAGAGAGATGTGTGGTAATACAAAGTGTGGTTGAGAGAGCAGAAGAGGGTGTGTTGAAATGGTCTGGTCACATGGAGAGAATGAGTGAGAAAAAATTGACAAAGAGGATATATGTGTCAGAGGTAGAGGGAATGAGGAGAAGCAGGAGACCAAATTGGAGGTGGAAGGATGGAGTGAAAAAGATTTTGAGCAACATGGGCCTGAACATACAGGAGGGTGAAAGGCGTGCAAGGAATAGAGTGAACTGGAACAATGTGGTATATCGGGGTGGATGCACCGTCAATGGATTGAACCAGAACATGTGAAGCATCTGGGGTAAACCATAGAAAGTTTTGTGGGGTCTGGATGAGGAAAGGAAGCTGTGGTTTGGGTGCATTACACACGACAGCTAGAGACTGAGCGTGAACAACTGTGGCCTTTTTTTTTGTCTTTTCCTAGCGCTACTACGCGTGTGTGGTGGGGTGGCAATGGGAATGAATGAAAGCAGCAAGTATGAATATGTACATGTGTATATATATGTATATGTCTGTGTATGTATATGTATGTATACATTGAAGTGTATGGGTATGTATATGTGCATGTGAGGGTGTTTATGTGGGTGTATGAGGGTGTATGTGTGTGTTTTGGGCCATTATTTCATCTGTTTCCTTGGGCTACCTCGCTGATGCAGGAGACAGCGATTAAGTACAATAATTTTTTTTTTTTTTTTTTTTTTTTTTGCCGCTGTCTCCCGCGTTTGCGAGGTAGCGCAAGGAAACAGACGAAAGAAATGGCCCAACCCACCCCCATACACATGCCTTGATTCAACCCACTGACAGCACGTCAACCCCGGTATACCACATCGCTCCAATTCACTCTATTCTTTGCCCTCCTTTCACCCTCCTGCATGTTCAGGCCCCGATCACACAAAATCTTTTTCACTCCATCTTTCCACCTCCAATTTGGTCTCCCTCTTCTCCTCGTTCCCTCCACCTCCGACACATATATCCTCTTGGTCAATCTTTCCTCACTCATTCTCTCCATGTGACCAAACCATTTCAAAACACCCTCTTCTGCTCTCTCAACCACGCTCTTTTTATTTCCACACATCTCTCTTACCCTTACGTTACTTACTCGATCAAACCACCTCACACCACACATTGTCCTCAAACATCTCATTTCCAGCACATCCATCCTCCTGCGCACAACTCTATCCATAGTCCACGCCTCGCAACCATACAACATTGTTGGAACCACTATTCCTTCAAACATACCCATTTTTGCTTTCCGAGATAATGTTCTCGACTTCCACACATTCTTCAAGGCCCCCAGAATTTTCGCCCCCTCCCCCACCCTATGATCCACTTCCGCTTCCATGGTTCCATCCGCTGCCAGATCCACTCCCAGATATCTAAAACACTTCACTTCCTCCAGTTTTTCTCCATTCAAACTCACCTCCCAATTGAATTGACCCTCAACCCAACTGTACCTAATAACCTTGCTCTTATTCACATTTACTCTTAACTTTCTTCTTTCACACACTTTACCAAACTCAGTCACCAGCTTCTGCAGTTTCTCACATGAATCAGCCACCAGCGCTGTATCATCAGCGAACAACAACTGACTCACTTCCCAAGCTCTCTCATCCCCAACAGACTTCATCCTTGCCCCTCTTTCCAAAACTCTTGCATTCACCTCCCTAACAACCCCATCCATAAACAAATTAAACAACCATGGAGACATCACACACCCCTGCCGCAAACCTACATTCACTGAGAACCAATCACTTTCCTCTCTTCCTACACGTACACATGCCTTACATCCTCGATAAAAACTTTTCACTGCTTCTAACAACTTGCCTCCCACACCATATATTCTTAATACCTTCCACAGAGCATCTCTATCAACTCTATCATATGCCTTCTCCAGATCCATAAATGCTACATACAAATCCATTTGCTTTTCTAAGTATTTCTCACATACATTCTTCAAAGCAAACACCTGATCCACACATCCTCTACCACTTCTGAAACCACACTGCTCTTCCCCAATCTGATGCTCTGTACATGCCTTCACCCTCTCAATCAATACCCTCCCATATAATTTGCCAGGAATACTCAACAAACTTATACCTCTGTAATTTAAAATAATTTAAATAAAAAAATAATAACCATTATTACTATTATTATTTTTTCATACATATTCGCCTTTTCCCACATTAGCAAGGTAGCATCAAGAACAGAAGATTGACTCTGAAAAGGAAAATCTTCACTTGGCTCCCTCTCCGTTCCTTCTTTTGGAAAAGTATAAACAAGGGAAATATCATTTCTCCCTTATCCCAGGGATTACCATTATCATCATTTTCATTATTATCATCATTATCATCATAATCATTACTACAGTTATCATACTTATCATGATTATCATTATCATTATTACATTACATCATTACAATATTAGATGTTGCTAGACTCAACCAGCTTAAGGTTACACTGAAAGAAGTCACCTCTGATGAGGCTGCACACCTGTCATTTGACAAAAGTCTTATCAAAGAATTTCTTGCTTCAAAGGAGTCTATCCTGTCCCTGCTACTTGGTGTAGTGCAGCTTTGGAGCTGCAGAAGCCCCTGGATGGGGTGTCCTGGGGCTATAGCATTGTGTAAATCCTAACATCCAGAGCTTCAATGTTAAGCTCCTGGACCAAGGTTGAGGTGGCCTTAACAGCTTGAGGCATCAGCTGAGGACAACTATAAGGTGTCTCGCATCAATGCTGTCTCTGTCATTTTGGGTGACAAGAATAACTAATCCAATAAACCAATGAGATGGGGAGAAATTTTCCCAGAATAAATGGGGAAAGTGAAAAATTTGGTTTGAACAGTGTTAGTCCACAATCATGGGAACCTGTTACTAGTGCCCCTTGTCATACAATGTATTAACATAGGCATGCATCATGTCATATCTTGGTGGTGAAGATTCACCAAATGAGCCAACATTAATGAAAAGATCCAGCTAAATGCATCTCTCCCTATAGATATTCTCTTTAACATGGAACTTATCTAAATAGGGCATATCCTCATACAAACAAACTCCTTGAATAGTATGCACCAAGAAACAGGCCTTTTAACATAGCTATGGATTTTTCTTTACATACAGAGGAAAGGATCTAAAAGAGTCTGAAATCAGCATCAATACTCCTGGGCAATTCCATTCTAGTCCCTTACTCTTGTATATTCCCTCAAGTCAGGGGTCCATATACTGACAACTTTCAAGGGAAAGAAAATTAAACCATCCAGAGAATGAGATAAAAAAAAAAAAGAAAAGCAGGATGGAAAGGGGACAGTAAACACAGTTTTTCCTAAACACCAGAGTGATGATGTACTGATTAAAAGTAATGTCTGCAATGATTGGGCAACAAGAGTGTACATGGACAATGTATGCACAATCTGGTCATACAGTAACTGGTACATACATAAGCTGCCATAAACAGTCCTGGTGAGTAGGCGTGGCTCAGCAGTGTCTATGTATGTCATACAAACCCACATAAATACAGTAAGTCAATTACATAATACACCACACCATAGCTAAATAAGACAAGGACATTTATTCATGGCAGGGTGGAAGAAGCTGGAAGAAAGTGAAGGCTGGAGAAGGTTTGTTTCCTATCACACTACAAGACATTAAAAAGCAGGGAATGATGATATCATCACCATGCAGTGGTAGCTGACCAGCAGAAGATGGACATGCAGACCCAAAGACTACTATCACCAAACAAGTGGTGAGCAAGGGATGAGAGGCTTTTATCTCACCAGAATGCATGGGGTTAAGAGGCTTTTAACCCCAGAAGATTAAAAAGATTCTCTCTTGGTTCACAAGACAAACTGATCCTGGAGAGAAATGCCTCCAACTGTAGTTCACAAGACAGACTGACTCTAGAAAGAAATGCATCCAAATGTGAAAACCTTACACAAAAGGCCCATTATTTGCTATCTATTCATTATCTACTCATTCTTTACCATACACTTTCCTTCTCAGAAGCCCTAACCACTTCTGTCAAGTTTCCATTTTGGTCAGGGTATAATACTGTACCATAACAAAATTTACATCTTTGTACTAGTAATCACTCATCTAGATTGCACAAGCTGTCCCTGCTTTGCACTGCTTCAATTAGTGCTGTTTTGCTATTGCACTCCTTTAATACTGTTGCCTTAATTCACTAAATTCTCCTGCCATTTGCTGTAACAATCTCAGCAGTTAAACTGGATGTATTTAAGAGTCCTGAAGCAGGTAAGTGCCAATCTAACATCTTTGACTGGATCAGTGGTAAGGACAATTCTTAAATATTCAGAGTATAAATAAAAATCTGGAAAGCCCACAAATCCTTAGTATGCTGAGGTTTATCAGAGAGCTCCAATAATACAACAAATGGAAAGGCTCTTAAGTACATGAATCTAGAATACAGCTTAATGCTATATGGCTCTAAATTTGTTTATTCAGGAAAAGGCTAAGATTTAAAGAAAGAGTACCCTTGGGGATTGATTTTGAGCCTCTTAATGCTAGCAGGCATATGTCTGATACTGTTAAACTCCTGAGGATCTAAAGAAAGAGTACCCTTGGGGATTGATTTTGAGTCTCTTAATGCTAGCAAGCATATGGCTGATGCTGTTAGAGATGTGCAAACTTCAACTTCATCAATGTAACCAATAATGCTGTGAGTTACTTCTCTACTAGACACTTCTCTCAAACATTTGAAATAAAAAATGCACAAAGTAGCTTATTACATTGAAAAATTTTATGTGATTTCATTCAGTAATACAAAGAGGGAAGACTGTGATAATAAAGTGAGTTGTAGAAGGTGACTAAAGGTGCAAAAGTAGGGAGCTAGAGAACCACCCCAAATGTGAGAGCAGTGGTTCATACAAGGATGAATCAACCCCTTGTGTAAACAGAGCATATGTTCAGAAGAAAAGAACTTTTGACATCTAAACAGGACATCCGGTTTCTTAGAGGCAGACTTAGATATTCCCATAATGTGGGATTTCCAAGAAAGAGTGGATGTTACAATAATACCAAGTATGTTCATTGAGTTGAGAGGTGGAATTACAGAACTGCGAAGGGAGAGATGGGAGTTGTGAGGAGTTTTCGACACAGAGATGGGGAGAAACTGGGTCTTGGAGGCACTAAACTTAAAGATTCTGTCTACCTCTCTGACATATCCTGTCCAAATCTGAGTTTATTGAGGAAGCTGTGTCAAGACAAGATGCAGAAAGAGCGAGAGAAGTGAGTGCATTGGATCATTTGCAGAGGACAGGAAATTGTTGAAAAAAAAGGAGAAAAAGTGTAGGTGACTTGAGGCGCAAAAGTCCCTTAATGGAATAATGAAGGATAGAGATGTAAGTATGGAAGTGGGGAAAAACTTAAGGGACAGCATTTTCCTCCCAACCCAGACCTAAGCAGCCAAAACATGGACCTCTGTGACTCATTCCATGTCCATGTTTTGGCTGCATATGTTAGGGCTGGGAGGCCTATGTTGTCCCTTAATCCTTTCTTCACTTTCAAACTTACACATATGCCCTTCATTATTTCATTAAGGGACTCATTGACTCTTCTACCCAGTACTGCTCTCTCTCCCTTATCTCTCCTTCCATATCACCAAACTCACCCAAAATAGCTGCTATATACTCAAAATTTGTCATCTCATCCAGTCTTTCTCCCCCAATATCTATAACATGGTATAATACACTTCCTCCTTTCCCTCTATAAGGCTTTGCAAACTAAAATTTCCCTCTGTATCATTTCAAACACCATTACTTTAATTTCATTTACAGTTACCTTCAATTGCATATACTTACATCATAAAAGACACTTCTGCAGCTCCTCTTCACTCTCATTAGCCAACATACCTCACTACCACATTCCATCTCTCCACCCACTTTCCCTAGTTCTGTTTTCACCTTTTATCACTCCATCTACATATATGTTAAAAAGTCATGGTGACATCACACAGCCCTGCCTCACACCCACATGTATACTGAAAATTTTGCTCAACTCTCCATCCACTCACACATGCGTTTGCTACTCCGTAGAAGGCTTTCATACCATCCAACACTTGTTACTCTACCCAAATATTTATCCCTAAAATATTCCATAAAGCATTTCACTCAACTCTGTCATATGCTTTCTCCAGATCCAAAAAATTTGCATACAATTTCTCACCTTCTATCAGATACTTTTCCACAGTAATTTTCAAGACAAAAGTCTGGGCCATACATCCCCTATATTTCCTAATACACCATTGCTCCTCACTTATTCTGCATTCCATCACTCCCACCACTCTATCAATCAACACTCTTGCATACACTTTTCTCAGTATACTGAACAGACTTATTCCCTTATAAATGTTATATACATCCTTAGCAACTTGTCCTCTGAATAAAGGAACAGCAACAGTTTCACTGAATTCTCAGGCACAACCAACTGTTTCCATGCTAAATTACACATTAAATACACCACTCTTACCACACTTTCTCCTCCACACTTCACCATTTCAGCCATGATCCCATCAACTCCATATGCATTTCCTACCTTCAGCTTCATTATTGCCCTTTTTACCTCCCTTCTTGCTATAGGCCTCTACATTTGTACCCCTTTCCTTCCAATCTCTATACCCATGCCTGTAACAACTCTTGTCTCACCTTCACCTACATTCATCAATTCTTCAAAATAATCTTTTCATCTTCCTTTCATTTCCTCCTTTTAATTCAGGAATTTCCCCTTCCTTACTTTTCACATTAACATATCCACTATTACATTCACTTCTTTCCTTTTCACCTTCATCCCATAAAATCTTTTATTTTCTCAAAACTTTTCACTCAACTTTCTTCCAAAGCCTTCTTTACTCTTCCTTTGCTTTCCTCTATCAGCTTCTTAACATTCCTTACACATCTTATATTCTTCCCTCCTTTCCTGAACTTCCACTGGTACATCCCTTTTCAGCAAATTATGACATGCCTTTTTCTTCTCTTCCACAGTATTTCTAATCTCATCTGTCCACTATGCATTTCCCTCTTTATTCCTTTATCTCAGGACCTTGTATCCAACTACTAATTTAACAACATTCAACAGACTTTCTTTAAACATTTCAAACACCTCATTCACACATGACTGCAACCCTACATTTACAGCACTTCCATCTGAACTTTTGGACACCCTCCTTTCATACCCCTCTTTGCATTCTTGCTGATTTATCTTCTAACTTGCCTACACTTTTACATCTCCATTCTTCCTCACACCATATCTCTACTTCTCCCTAATCCTCATCCCAGCAAACACTGAAAAAATGATCAGAGTCTCTAAGGAATCCTCTCACAACTCTAACATCTAGTACAGCCTTTCTCAACCTTTCATTAACTGCCACACAGTTAATCAAACCCTTCTGCCCATCTTTCCCATCATTTCTTATCCATGTATACAGATGCTCCCCAACTTACAACCTATGATCATCTGTACATACAAGTGTAAAAAATATAAATAAAAAATTCTTTCTTTCATACTATTCGCCATTTCCCACATTAGCGAGGTAGCGTTAAGAACAGAGGACATCCAACAGTGTAAACGGCTGCATGCATACAACAGTGAATGTCAGACAATCCTGGCATAGCATACAGTTCTCGATCTCAGTTACCATTCATAAGCATGTGTTGTTCAAGTGAATCTAACAAATTTTCATGCTAGATTAAACAATTTTTGTATTAAACCCCAAAGAAGATGACAAGCAAGAAGAAAAACCCATTACATGTTGAAGGATCTGGCAAGAAGGCAGGGAAGATGCTTGATTTGGAATTGAAAATTAAGGTAATCAGCCAATATCCCTGGGGATAGGGGATGAAGAATACTTCCCACGTATTCCCTGCGTGTCGTAGAAGGCGACTAAAAGGGGAGGGAGCATGAGGCTGGAAATCCTCCTCTCTCATTTTTTTTTTTCTTTTTTTTTTAATTTTCCAAAAGAAGGAACAGAGGGGGGCCAGGTGAGGATATTCCACAAAGGCCCAGTCCTCTGTTCTTAACGCTACCTCGCTAATGCGGGAAATGGCGGATAGTTTAAAAGAAAGAAAGAAAGCCAATATGAAGGAAGAAAAAAATGTTAATGTGATTGCACATGATCTACAGTTTTCCTACTCAATGATCTCCACAATTTTTAAAGGACAAAGAAAAAATATGCGAAGCAGTGAAAGGCTTAGCATGTATGAAGTCTATGATAATAGCAAAGCAACGACAAGTGCCCATCCATGAAAGTCTTTTTTAGACTTTGAAGGAGCAAGTGGGTGAGGATTACATCGAAAACTTCACAGCAAGTTGTGGTAGGTTCAACAGATTTAAAAGAAGATATAGCCTGCACAACATTCAAGTCACAGGTGAAGCAGCAAGTGCCGACGAAGGAGCTGCCAAAAAATTTATTGAAACTTTGAATGAATCAATCTGTAAACTATAGAATCTTAAATGAAAGGTAAAAAGAAACTACAGAATCACATAATAATGCTGGTTAATAAAAAACGAGATAATCATGACAGAAACTGAGTACAATAAAAGAATGCTGTACAGGGTAAACGAATTCTACGTGCCATGCTGACATATGTCCGACTTATGTTCATTTCAAGATCCAACTGGTTGGTCAGAATAGAACATGGACGTATGTCAGGAGCATCTGTACTTATGGATCAACTGGCGCTGAAAAAATTTTTTGCCATAAATAAAACCTTCTCAGCACAGACATAACTTCCATTCTCATTTACTCCAGACACTCCCCATTTACCATCTATCTCACCAATTTCATCATATTCCACCTTCACATTCACATCATCTATAACAACCACAGTCCTCTCCATCTCAAAACCATTCATACAATCATTCAAATTTCTCCAGAAACTCATCATTTCATCCTCACCTCGATCAGTCTTCATATTCACAGGCATATATACACTGCAGAAACTGCAGAAGCTGGTGACTAAGTTTGGTAAAGTGTGTGAAAGAAGAAAGTTAAGAGTAAATGTGAAAAAGAGCAAGGTTATTAGGTACAGTAGGGTTGAGGGTCGAGACAATTGGGAGGTAAGTTTGAATGGAGAAAAACTGAAGGAAGTAAAGTGTTTTAGATATCTGGGAGTGGATCTGGCAGCGGATGGAACCATGGAAGTGGAAATGGATCATAGGGTGGGGGAGGGGGCGAAAATCCTGGGAGCCTTGAAGAATGTGTGGAAGTCGAGAACATTATCTCGGAAAGCAAAAATGGGTATGTTTGAAGGAATAGTGGTTCCAACAATGTTGTATGGTTGCGAGGCGTGGGCTATGGATAGAGTTGTGCGCAGGAGGATGGATGTGCTGGAAATGAGATGTTTGAGGACAATGTGTGGTGTGAGGTGGTTTGATCGAGTAAGTAACGTAAGGTAAGAGAGATATGTGGAAATAAAAAGAGCGTGGTTGAGAGAGCAGAAGAGGGTGTTTTGAAATGGTTTGGGCACATGGAGAGAATGAGTGAGGAAAGATTGACCAAGACGATATATGTGTCGGAGGTGGAGGAAACGAGGAGAAGAGGGAGACCAAATTGGAGGTGGAAAGATGGAGTGAAAAAGATTTTGTGTGATCGGGGCCTAAACATGCAGGAGGGTGAAAGGAGGGCAAGGAATAGAGTGAATTGGATCGATGTGGTATACCGGGGTTGACGTGCTGTCAGTGGATTGAATCAGGGCATGTGAAGCGTCTGGGGTAAACCATAGAAAGCTATGTAGGTAGGTATATTTGCGTGTGTGGACGTGTATGTATATACATGTGTATGGGGGTGGGTTGGGCCATTTCTTTCGTCTGTTTCCTTGCGCTACCTCGCAAACGCGGGAGACAGTGACAAAGCAAAAAAAAAAACAAGAAAAAAAAATATACACATACCTATGCATACAATTCTAATCTTTCCTTTCATCCACAATATTCTTGATCTATTCCATCCAAGCTCTGTAACATCCTCCCATATTCTCAGCGATATCACGATTGCAAATCCTTCTTTCCCGCTTCCTGATCATCTTAATTCATCTCCATCCATACCACTCCTCCCATAACCTGCATTCATCATTTCCATTTTCATCCAGTACACCCTGCTCAAAGATACGGGTTTTCCCAATCCCCAGTACATCTACATTATAACTTTTAAATTTCTCCACAAGCTTCCTCTTTTTACTCTCACCAGTCATCCCATTTACATTCAGTACCGTCACCCTCAACCACTTGCCCCTCTTACTCCCCAGCATAACTGGTAGACTCCATTAGTGCTTTTTTAGCATTTTGTGCCTCACCCTTGACAGGCACGTGGCAACTGGGATGATGCTGAAATTATGGGGGTCTGGTACAGTTTGATTATAACATTAGATTTTGGCTGCTGATAAAGGTTAGGTGGGTTTTCCTAGATTCCACCAATATCCCATTTACGTTAATTTAATTAACCACTGATTTTCATGCACCTTCCTACTATCACTTATTATCATTAAACAAAAAATACTGCTCTAAATCATGTTCCCACAATATCACTTTACTCTAAATACAGTATTGTATATCATCACTATAAGAGAAGATAAATGAAATTTGTAAATGTCTTAGGTAATGCTATTATACTTCATAATCACCAAAGAATCTACAAAAACTTCATCTGAACTTTCTCTAAAAGCAGTGATTTACCATAATATTTAATGATTTGGTCAAAATATATCAATCTAATGGTATCTGTATTCCTCTTATCACAAGTTCCCTAAAAGTAACGCAAATAATAGCTAACAGATCTGTTTTTACGTGCGAGCATCTCTGCACGAATCACCGATAAAAGACTTTTCACCCCGAGGGAGGAGGGGAAAGGATACCATTATATTGGTATACTTCAAGTACGACATTAGAATTATGGTAAATTTCATCTGTTGGTGGATGTTAGATGAGGTTTTCATGTAACGTGATTCCACTTTTCTCCTACTTTTACATTAATTAAACTCATCTTTTCCCTGATCTTCAGTCCCCACCACTGTTGGTGTATCTATTATAAGAGAATAATATACAAAGCAAGAATCCAATTTAGCTCTGCACTATTATCAAATTTGGATACAAAATGATTTCACTCTGCACTCTTAGTGTAATGCTTATCATACATAATAACAGTTGCTGAAGACAATTTGAAGCATTTCCTCAATGAATGATATCAAATATGGCAACAGTGTTGATGGTTTTTTCGTGTCATGGCAAATGAATGTTTGATTATCTATAAGTAGGTGACACACTTATAAATCAACAGAATATAAAAATCTCAGCGAGAAGTCGAAATGTATAGCATAAATATTGTAACATGAAACTACTTTGCTGAAAGGGACTGCATTGCTACCTGGTACATCATCTCTTTGTTGACCATCAGCAGCATATGTGTGATGCTCATTTATGAGTATGTCCATTTTATTTTGAGAAGGATATTGAATGTTGCAATAAATCTCTAGTGACAGGAATAAGACGAGAGGAAAAGAGAGTACGAATTAATCATGACTCTGCAGGTGTTTGATGGACCCAACTCTTAAAGACAGAAAGGTTATAAAATGAAAGAAAACCAAGGAAGAGAATTACTAAACTAAGCTCAGCTGCTTGAGATGAAGATATCATAACAGTAAAGTCTCATGTTACTTTACGATATTCAGCCCCAAATTTTTCTCTCATGTACATAATCTTCACTTGTTACTGG
Organism: Panulirus ornatus; assembly: GCF_036320965.1. Lineage (NCBI taxonomy): Eukaryota > Metazoa > Arthropoda > Malacostraca > Decapoda > Palinuridae > Panulirus > Panulirus ornatus. The sequence goes on from NC_092230.1 coordinate 37,520,097, forward strand.
CATATTTATTATCATTCAATATAATATAATGTTCAAAATCACATTTTGTCGATTGCAATTAACTATCTGAAAACTGCATTACCATTAATCGCAAAATTCATCAGATCCCAAAGTGCATAAAATGGCATATATAAAATAACATTTCAAAAAGTAATCTTTGGACTGATTGTTACAGGTCAGGTCAAAGGCCATCACTAAACCATCAACTTCATTATACCCTCAACACCACAGACCTTTGACCTGACCATTACAGTTCATGTCAAAGACATTTTCTTTTGAAAGGATTATAATTCTGATTTTTAAAAAGAAAAAGAAACAAGAAAATGAACAAAAAATACAATTTCTCCTCAGGAGAGATCAAATTAATGAGAAATAAAGTGACATACGTAACGTTCACCTTATCACTAGCATTACAAACGTACACCAATTACTTCATGCCTTAGGCATCTGTCCCTAACTCATTATAACTTACCTTTTCTCCTTCTTCAGACCTAGAAGTAAGAGACAGTTGCCCATTTTTTAGGAAAAAGGAAGAAAATCTCGCCCGAGCTTCACATTTCGATCGTGTAGCGTCGCCCACCTGGAATGTTTTGTTTACATCATAAATTATCGACATTACCATTGTAAACATTAGTCATATATATATGGTGAAATAACCACAAAAACTAACGTATTTTTATTATTGATTTATTGTCAAGTATTAAAGATTTTTTTAATAATCTATAGAGAAATATGGTTAAGAGGAGGATTACGAATATATTTTTTATGATGTATTTGTAGCTACTTTATTCTCATATGGTCTTAATATGAAAATCTGAATGTAAAGAAATCTATGACAATAATGAAAAATATTTTATAACAAGACACAAGGTAATTCGGTCATCCTTTAATAATAAAGTTGCAGGAGTTTTCTGCCAAACAGTATGACATGTCATTTGACTCGAGTTAGGATAATGAACAGTGAGGAGGATGTGGAGGGAGGTATACTAACAATGATAACAACCGTAGAAGAGACAACTACAATGTAAAGAAATGATGTAACTTGCTCAGGTGCTGTGCATTGTGGAGAGCATGACAAACAGTATCACACGTGTCCTCACTACCTAAACGCAATGAATTAATGCGTTGCACTAATAAGTTGGTTCATTGCTTCTTGAAAAACATCTTGAAGATCTAAGCAACTGCATGAACTTCATTAACTAGGACAAGACCTTGCTAGAAATAGCCTTAATTTGGCAAATGAGTGCGACAGCTTTGTTTCAAGATATACACACACGTCGCAGGGCATACATATTAATAATATACAAAAATACTGCCCACCAGACTATAATGGATGACTTCTGCACCATTGAACAATCATGGAAGATGCCATATGGCAAGGTCCCACTTGTCTTGTCAGGGCAGTTCTTGGTAACCTCTTGAACCCAAATTACTACTATCCGCCAGCCGGCTGTCACCCGGTTAACTACTCTCTAATGGACTAACTACTCATTGTGAACAGGTTTCTATTTGTGAAAATCACTTTTTAAATATAAATAGCTCCCAAACCCATTTAGATAAGCACAGAATAAATGCTTATTACTTTCAAGATGCGTAAACGTTTCTGTTTACCCATTTGGAATTATTCTCTGTTGTCAATTTACGTATGTTGTCTGGATGAATAATGTCATTATCAGACTGTGTTATCATTTCTTTGTAGGAGTGATTACACAAGATTTAATATTTTGAGACCACTGAAGCAGGGGGTAGCGATGTCATTTCCTGTGGGACGGGATTGCGATAGAAATGGATGAAGGCAAGCAAATATGACTAGGTACATGTTTATATGTCTGTATATATATGTATATGTGCGTGTATATACACACAAACACAAATATATATATATATATATATATATATATATATATATATATATATATATATATTCTTTTTTTTTTTTTTTTTTGCTTTGTCGCTGTCTCCCGCGTTTGCGAGGTAGCGCAAGGAAACAGACGAAAGAAATGGCCCAACCCACCCCCATACACATGTATATACATACACGTCCACACACGCAAATATACATACCTACACAGCTTTCCATGGTTTACCCCAGACGCTTCACATGCCCTGATTCAATCCACTGACAGCACGTCAACCCCGGTATACCACATCGATCCAATTCACTCTATTCCTTGCCCTCCTTTCACCCTCCTGCATGTTCAGGCCCCGATCACACAAAATCTTTTTCACTCCATCTTTCCACCTCCAATTTGGTCTCCCACTTCTCCTCGTTCCCTCCACCTCCGACACATATATCCTCTTGGTCAATCTTTCCTCACTCATTCCCTCCATGTGCCCAAACCATTTCAAAACACCCTCTTCTGCTCTCTCAACCACGCTCTTTTTATTTCCACACATCTCTCTTACCCTTACGTTACTTACTCGATCAAACCACCTCACACCACACATTGTCCTCAAACATCTCATTTCCAGCACCTCCAGTGGACCCTCCTGCGCACAACTCTATCCATAGCCCACGCCTCGCAACCATACAACATTGTTGGAACCACTATTCCTTCAAACATACCCATTTTTGCTTTCCGAGGTAATGTTCTTGACTTCCACACATTCTTCAAGGCTCCCAGGATTTTCGCCCCCTCCCCCACCCTATGATCCACTTCCGCTTCCATGGTTCCATCCGCTGCCAGATCCACTCCCAGATATCTAAAACACTTTACTTCCTCCAGTTTTTCTCCATTCAAACTTACCTCCCAATTGACTTGAACCTCAGCCCCACTGTACCTAACAATCTTGCTCTTATTCACATTTACTCTTAACTTTCTTCTTTCACACACTTTACCAAACTCAGTCACCAGCTTCTGCAGTTTCTCACATGAATCAGCCCCCATCGCTGTATCATCAGCAAACAACAACTGACTCACTTCCCAAGCTCTCTCATCCCCAACAGACTTCATACTTGCCCCTCTTTCCAAAACTCTTGCAATCACCTCCCTAACAACCCCATCCATAAACAAATTAAACAACCATGGAGACATCACACACCCCTGCCGCAAACCTACATTCACTGAGAACCAATCACTTTCCTCTCTTCCTACATGTACACATGCCTTACATCCTCGATAAAAACTTTTCACTGCTTCTAACAACTTGCCTCCCACACCATATATTCTTAATACCTTCCACAGAGCATCTCTATCAACTCTATCATATGCCTTCTCCAGATCCATAAATGCTACATACAAATCCATTTGCTTTTCTAAGTATTTCTCACATACATTCTTCAAAGCAAACACCTGATCCACACATCCTCTACCACTTCTGAAACCACACTGCTCTTCCCTAATCTGATGCTCTGTACATGCCTTCACCCTCTCAATCAATACCCCCCCATATAATTTACCAGGAATACTCAACAAACTTATACCTCTGAAATTTGAGCACTCACTCTTATCCCCTTTGCCTTTGTACAATGGCACTATGCACGCATTCTGCCAATCCTCAGGCACCTCACCATGAGTCATACATACATTAAATAACCTTACCAACCAGTCAATAATACAGTCACCCCTTTTTTTAATAAATTCCACTGCAATACCATCCAAACCTGCTGCCTTGCCGGCTTTCATCTTCCGCAAAGCTTTTACTACCTCTTCTCTGTTTACCAAATCATTTTCCCTAACCCTCTCACTTTGCACACCACCTCGAGCAAAACACCCTATATCTGCCAAGTATGAAGTCTGTTGGGGATGAGAGGGCTTGGGAAGTGTCAGTTGTTGTTCACTGATGATACAGCGCTGGTGGCTGATTCATGTGAGAAACTGCAGAAGCTGGTGACTGAGTTTGGTAAAGTGTGTGAAAGAAGAAAGTTAAGAGTAAACGTGAATAAGAGCAAGGTTATTAGGTACAGTAGGGTTGAGGGTCAAGTCAATTGGGAGGTGAGTTTGAATGGAGAAAAACTGGAGGAAGTGAAGTGTTTTAGATATCTGGGAGTGGATCTGGCAGTGGATGGAACCATGGAAGCGGAAGTGGATCATAGGGTGGGGGAGGGGGCGAAAATTCTGGGAGCCTTGAAGAATGTGTGGAAGTCGAGAACATTATCTCGGAAAGCAAAAATGGGTATGTTTGAAGGCATAGTGGTTCCAACAATGTTGTATGGTTGCGAGGCGTGGGATATGGATAGAGTTGTGCGCAGGAGGATGGATGTGCTGGAAATGAGATGTTTGAGGACAATGTGTGGTGTGAGGTGGTTTGATCAAGTAAGTAACGTAAGGGTAAGAGAGATGTGTGGAAATAAAAAGAGCGTGGTTGAGAGAGCAGAAGAGGGTGTTTTGAAATGGTTCGGGCACATGGAGAGAATGAGTGAGGAAAGATTGACCAAGAGAATATATGTGTCGGAGGTGGAGGGAACGAGGAGAAGAGGGAGACCAAGTTGGAGGTGGAAAGATGGAGTGAAAAAGATTTTGTGTGATCGGGGCCTGAACATGCAGGAGGGTGAAGATTTTGTGTGATCGGGGCCTGAACATGCAGGAGGGTGAAAGGAGGGCAAGGAATAGAGTGAATTGGATCGATGTGGTATACCGGGGTTGACGTGCTGTCAGTGGATTGAATCAGGACATGTGAAGTGTCTGGGGTAAACCATGGAAAGCTGTGTTGGTATGTATATTTGCGTGTGTGGATGTATGTATATACATGTGTATGGGGGAGGGTTGGGCCATTTCTTTCGTCTGTTTCCTTGCGCTACCTCGCAAACGCGGGAGACAGCGACAAAGCAAAAAAAAAAAAAAAAAAAAAAATATATACATATATATAAGATCAAGAGAGGCAAGTGTTTTTGGAGCAGCTGAATGAGTGTGTTAGTGGTTTTGATGCATGAGACCGGGTCATAGTGATGGGTGATTTGAATGCAAAGGTGAGTAATGTGGCAGTTGAGGGAATAATTGGTATACATGGGGTGTTCAGTGTTGTAAATGGAAATGGTGAAGAGCTTGTAGATTTATGTGCTGAAAAAGGACTGATGATTGGGAATACCTGGTTTAAAAAGCGAGATATACATAAGTATACTTATGTAAGTAGGAGAGATGGCCAGAGAGCGTTATTGGATTACGTGTTAATTGACAGGCGTGCGAAAGAGAGACTTTTGGATGTTAATGTGCTGAGAGGTGCAACTGGAGTGATGTCTGATCATTATCTTGTGGAGGCTAAGGTGAAGATTTGTATGGGTTTTCAGAAAAGAAGAGTGAATGTTGGGGTGAAGAGGGTGGTGAGAGTAAGTGAGCTTGAGAAGGAGACCTGTGTGAGGAAGTACCAGGAGAGACTGAGTACAGAATGGAAAAAGGTGAGAACAATGGAAGTAAGGGGAGTGGGGGAGGAATGGGATGTATTTAGGGAATCAGTGATGGATTGCGCAAAAGATGCTTGTGGCATGAGAAGAGTGGGAGGTGGGTTGATTAGAAAGGGTAGTGAGTGGTGGGATGAAGAAGTAAGAGTATTAGTGAAAGAGAAGAGAGAGGCATTTGGACGATTTTTGCAGGGAAAAAATGCAATTGAGTGGGAGATGTATAAAAGAAAGAGACAGGAGGTCAAGAGAAAGGTGCAAGAGGTGAAAAAAAGGGCAAATGAGAGTTGGGGTGAGAGAGTATCATTAAATTTTAGGGAGAATAAAAAGCTGTTCTGGAAGGAGGTAAATAAAGTGCATAAGACAAGGGAGCAAATGGGAACTTCGGTGAAGGGCGCAAGTGGGGAGGTGATAACAAGTAGTGGTGATGTGAGAAGGAGATGGAGTGAGTATTTTGAAGGTTTGTTGAATGTGTTTGATGATAGAGTGGCAGATATAGGGTGTTTTGGTCGAGGTGGTGTGCAAAGTGAGAGGGTTAGGGAAAATGATTTGGTAATCAGAGAAGAGGTAGTGAAAGCTTTGTGGAAGATGAAAGCCGGCAAGGCAGCAGGTTTGGATGGTATTGCAGTGGAATTTATTAAAAAAAGGGGGTGACTGTATTGTTGACTGGTTGGTAAGGTTATTTAATGTATGTATGACTCATGGTGAGGTGCCTGAGGATTGGCGGAATGCGTGCATATTGCCATTGTACAAAGGCAAAGGGGATAAGAGTGAGTGCTCAAATTACAGAGGTATAAGTTTGTTGAGTATTCCTGGTAAATTATATGGGAGGGTATTGATTGAGAGGGTGAAGGCATGTACAGAGCATCAGATTGGGGAAGAGCAGTGTGGTTTCAGAAGTGGTAGAGGATGTGTGGATCAGGTGTTTGCTTTGAAGAATGTATGTGAGAAATACTTAGAAAAGCAAATGGATTTGTATGTAGCATTTATGGATCTGGAGAAGGCATATGATAGAGTTGATAGAGATGCTCTGTGGAAGGTATTAAGAATATATGGTGTGGGAGGAAAGTTGTTAGAAGCAGTGAAAAGTTTTTATCGAGGATGTAAGGCATGTGTACGTGTAGGAAGAGAGGAAAGTGATTGGTTCTCAGTGAATGTAGGTTTGCGGCAGGGGTGTGTGATGTCTCCATGGTTGTTTAATTTGTTTATGGATGGGGTTGTTAGGGAGGTAAATGCAAGAGTTTTGGAAAGAGGGGCAAGTATGAAGTCTGTTGGGGATGAGAGAGCTTGGGAAGTGAGTCAGTTGTTGTTCGCTGATGATACAGCGCTGGTGGCTGATTCATGTGAGAAACTGCAGAAGCTGGTGACTGAGTTTGGAAAAGTGTGTGGAAGAAGAAAGTTAAGAGTAAATGTGAATAAGAGCAAGGTTATTAGGTACAGTAGGGTTGAGGGTCAAGTCAATTGGGAGGTGAGTTTGAATGGAGAAAAACTGGAGGAAGTGAAGTGTTTTAGATATCTGGGAGTGGATCTGGCAGCGGATGGAACCATGGAAGCGGAAGTGGATCATAGGGTGGGGGAGGGGGCGAAAATCCTGGGGGCCTTGAAGAATGTGTGGAAGTCGAGAACATTATCTCGGAAAGCAAAAATGGGTATGTTTGAAGGAATAGTGGTTCCAACAATGTTGTATGGTTGCGAGGCGTGGGCTATGGATAGAGTTGTGCGCAGGAGGATGGATGTGCTGGAAATGAGATGTTTGAGGACAATGTGTGGTGTGAGGTGGTTTGATCGAGTGAGTAACGTAAGGGTAAGAGAGAGGTGTGGAAATAAAAAGAGCGTGGTTGAGAGAGCAGAAGAGGGTGTTTTGAAGTGGTTTGGGCACATGGAGAGGATGAGTGAGGAAAGATTGACCAAGAGGATATATGTGTCGGAGGTGGAGGGAACAAGGAGAAGAGGGAGACCAAATTGGAGGTGGAAAGATGGAGTGAAAAAGATTTTGTGTGATCGGTGCCTGAACATGCAGGAGGGTGAGAGGAGGGCAAGGAATAGAGTGAATTGGAGCGATGTGGTATACCGGGGTTGACGTGCTGTCAGTGGATTGAAGCAGGGCATGAGAAGCGTCTGGGGTAAACCATGGAAAGCTGTGTAGGTATGTATATTTGCGTGTGTGGACGTATGTATATACAAGTGTATGGGGGGGGGGTTGGGCCATTTCTTTCGTCTGTTTCCTTGCGCTACCTCGCAAACGCGGGAGACAGCGACAAAGTATAATAATAAATAATAATAAATACATATATATATATATATATATATATATATATATATATATATATATATATATATATATATATATATATTCCATGTGTGGCGAGGTGGCGATGGGAATGAATAAGGGCAGACAGTGTGAATTGTGTGCATGGGTATATATGTATGTGTCTGTGTGTGTATATATATGGGTACATTGAGATGTATAGGTATGTATATTTGCGTGTGTGGACGTGTGTGTATATACATGTGTATGGGGGTGGGTTGGGCCATTTCTTTCTTCTGTTTCCTTGCGCTACCTCGCAAATGCATATATATATATATATATATGCTTACAACCATGAGGAGAATGAAACGATAAATTCCCATGCACGCTCGTGTAATGATCACATCGTCAGGGGGGATACAAGAATGAGATAAGACTTAGAACAGTCAGTTGATGTACTAGGTAAAAGCGAAGCTAAGAACGTGGAAATGACTTACGTAAACGAATACCAGAAAAAACGGAATAGAATGGGAAATGGTGACAATAAATGAAGTTATGGTGGCGAGTGGTTTAGGAATGGGAGATACATATGGAAGCGGTGCGAGCAAATGCAAGAGGTGTGTGTAGCATGTGTACATGGGTAAGGTGAGTGAGCAGGTTAGAAAGATACCCAGTGGTGAGATGATGCTGTTAAGTTTCTAGTGCAAGAGAAAAGGTAGATACATGGACGTTACTTACAGAAAAGGAATGTAAATGATTGGGATATATATAAGAGAAAAAAGCAGGAGGTCAAGAGGAAGGTGCAGGGGTTGAAAATAGGGCATATGTGAGTTGGGATGAGCAGCATCAGTAAACTTTAGGGATAGTAAGATTTTTGGAAGGAGGTTAATAGTGTGTGAAAAACAAGAGAGCATATGGGAACATCATGAAGGGGAGTAAATGGGGAAGTGGTAACAGGTAGTGACGAAGTTAGGAGGAAATGGAGTGAATATTATAAAGGACTGTTGAATGAGTTTGATGGTAGGGTGGCAAATGTAGGATGTATGAGTAAGGGTTGTATGCAAAGTGAGAGAATCATGGGAAATGGTTAGGTGAAGTTAGAAGAGGTAGTGAAAGCCTTGTTAATGTGCAATTTGTTAAGGCTGCTGGAGTATCGCAGTTGGATTTCTTAAGAGAATGAGTGAGGAGAGGATGATAAAGAGGATATATGTATCAGAAGTGGAGGGATCAAGGAGAATGTGGAGGCCAAATTGGAGATAGAAGGAGGGGATGAAAAAGGTTTTGAGGCATCAGGGCTTGAACATGCCGAAGGGTTGAAGATGTAGGGGGGATATAGTGAATTGAAACTATATGGTATACAGGAATTAATGTGCTCATAGTGGACTGGACCATGTTATGTGAAGCAATAGCAGGAAACCCAAGAAAGGTCTATGGGGCCTGGTAGTGGATAGGGAGCTGTGGCTTTGGTGCATTAAATGACGCATAACAACTAGAAAATGAATGTAAGCAAATGGGGCCTTTCTTTCTTTGTTCCTAGCACAACCTCCTGATTACAGGAAACAGCAATCAAATATGAGAAAAAAATTGTACATAGAATAGATCTGAAGAAGCAGTAAGATGAAACACACTTCTCTTAATGAAGAGCAAACATGAGACTGTCTGTTTTGCCCACACTGCCACAATGTAAACATTTTGTGACATCACACTCAAGGCTCCTATATATGTGAATGCTTATATTTGGATATCTAGTTACTTTGCAAACTGAAATATATAAATGAAGCTGCTGCTTCATGTATGAACTTTTTAAAATGTAAACTAGTCTAGCTTTACCTTCTTATTTTCCTCCAATAATGTAGAAGTTGCAACTTGCCAATTCTCAAAAGGAGAAATCTTCCATCTTACAAGAACTCTTGAATTTTCCTCTTTTACTTTTGCCTTTCTGTACACAAGCACATAAGTGAATGATACTGATATAAAATAAAGCAAAATTTCTTTAGCTTTCTTATCAACTGACATTCACTGTCTTATGCCTCTTTGGCACTAAATCCACTTCAAAGTAATACTCAGTCTTTAGCAGCATATATAAGGTTCCTGCACTTTCTTATGCATGTAGGACTGAGGAAACACTGCACTAGAGTTGTCCTCTGCCAGTGGCCTTTCAGGGTAAAGGCATTTAAGGCCTTACTTCAGTTTATAGCTTCTGAAATGTCATCAACTTATCTTGTTTTTAGGTGTCTTTAGTTTTGTAAAGTTATCAACATTATACTAAATTCTTTTTATTACTAAAGCAGAAACTTTGTTGGTATTGCATGTAGGAAATATTTCCTGAAGCCTAGGATATGGTATTTAGGCATCTAATGTAACCAAATCTGAAAGACCCTGCTTCTGAGTCTCTCAGTTTATGTTCTTTTATTGTTAATTTGCTCCTGATGTATTTATGTTATGGTGTAAGTGTATACTTTGCCTTACCCACCATGCTTCTTTCAGAATTCCAATACTCTGCCTTCCTTATTCTGTTCCATTGAGTACTTCTTTCTTATACCTCTCAAGTAATACTGGTTGGTTTACCATAAAGTGAAGTTGTAGACTTGAGAGTGAGTAAAATGATAGTGCAAACACATTTAGTGGTCATGGTAAAACTTATTAGACACTAGAGAAAATTCCACCTGCCTTGCAGCTAAATTTGTCACAGTTGCACAAACATAGGACATATCAAGGAAAGGCAACGCTTTGTGTTACCAAAGCTCACCTCATAATCATTAAGTCAGAGGTACTAAAATAGCTGCATTTACTTTGTAAGCAGGAAAAAATGGTCACTGTGCTTATGAGCGAGGGTGGGCACAAGCTGAAATTTGGCTCTATTTACAAGATGACTTCCAATGGGGAAGATAAGTTGCAAAGTATTGCTATCATCATAAAATGCTAGATAGAAATATAAAATAGTTTATCATTAAAGCCACTTTACATCAAAAACATTTTTTTCCAATATTTATCTATGAAGGGTCCGGAAATGTTATGTGAATGTTTCTCAATCTTAAATCGTTGTAAGTGCAAAATGTTAATGCACATGATGTCTTTTCTGGATGCTTATCAAATATCCCAAAACATTAGAACTGTTAATGATCCAAAGGGATAATGGCCAGGTTAATGGAAGAGTTTTGGATAGAGGGGCAAGTATGCAGTCTGTTAGGGATGAGAGGGCTTGGGAAGTAAGTCAGTTGTTCGTCAATGATACAGCTCTAGTGGCTGATCGAGCGAGAAACTGCAAAAGTTGGCAACTGAGTTTGGAAAAGTGTGTGAAAGTTGAGAGTAAATGTAAATAAGAGTTGGGGGACAAGATAATTGGGATGCAAGTTTGAATGGAGGAAAACTGGGGGAAGTGAAGTGTTTTAGATATCTGGGAGTGGACTTAGCACTAAATGGAACCATGGAAGCAGAAGTGAGTCACAGGGTGGAGGAGGAGGCAAAGGTTCTGGGAGTGATGAAGAATGCGAGTAAGGAGAGAACATTATCTCGGAGCAGAAAGGGGTATGTTTGAAGGAAAGGTAGTTCCAACGTTATGTGGTTGCAAGGCATGGGCTATAGATAGGGTTGTATGGAGGAGGGTGGATGTGATGGAAATGAATGTTTGAGGACTATAAGTGGTGTGAGGTAGTTTGATTGATATGTAATGGAAGGTTAAGAGAGATGTATCAAAATAAAATGAGTGTGGTTGAGAGACCAGAAGAGGGTGTGTTGAAATAGTTTGGACATATGGAGAGAATGAGTGAGGAAAGATTGACAAAGAGGATATATGTGTCAGAGGTGAAGGGAACAAGGAGAAGCGGGAGACCAAATTAGAGGTGGAAGGATGGAGTGAAAAAGATTTTGAGCAGTCGGGGCCTGAATAGAAAGGAGGGTGAGGGCATGCAAGGAATAGAGTGAATTGGAATGATGTGGTATATTGGGGTCGACATGCCATCAATAGACTGAACCGGGGCACGTGAAATGTCTGAGGTAAACTAATGGAAAGGTCTCTAGGACTTGGATGTGGATAGGGAGCTATGATTTCAATGCATTACACATGACAGCTAGAGACTGAGTGTGAACGAATGTGGCCTTTTTTGTTTGTTTTCCTGGCACTACCTCACTGAAGCAGGGGCTAGCGATGCTGCGTCCTGTTGAGCAGGGTAGTGCCAGGAATGGATGAAGGCAAGCAAGTATGAATATGTACGTGTGTATATATGTACTTGTGTGAATGGGTGTGTATGTATATATATGTGTATATGAGTGGATTGGCAATTCTTTGTCTGTTTCCTGGCGCTACTTCACTGACGCAGGAAACAGCGATTAAGTATAAGTGAAAATAAAACAAAAGAAAATAATTTTTACATACTCACAATTTTAATATGTGATCCATTGTTCTTGCATTCAGTTATTGCCTTGACACTCTGTTCTTCTTTAAATGGAGTCGATAAAGTGTATACATGCAACCTTTGTGGGAATTAATTTTGCAAAACTAGGGTCTCCAGCCACAACCTTGCACTTTGGTAAACAAGGAAAATGCCCAATTTCCTGGAGGTAGATTCGCTACACAGTAATAGGGTAAAATATTAAAAAGACGAAGAGAAATATTCAATTTATATACAACATTTACATTTCTTAAAATGATACAAAATATATACATATACTAAAACATACATATAAATACAACAGTATATACAAATTAAAAACTCCTTTTGTCTTTTAAAATGATAAAATCACTGCTCAAATCAGCTATTGTGCATGGTTTCAAAAGTCCAGACTCAAAGGAAAAATTCAGTTTACCTTTGGTTCAACATACATTCACATTACCTGCCAAGAACTTGCATGCACATAACTATGAATACTGAGTACTGTACTTATGAGTATAAGAGTTCATGGTATGCAATTTAAAAATTTGTTAATCTAAAGGTAAAGAGGAGTTCCTCCTTTGGGTCTAGACTTTTGAGGCACCTTCCAGTATCAATGAACTCTCTCATCAGCAAATGTTTCGAGAAGGTGCACTAGCCCCAGTAAACATGGAGGGCACATTCAGTCTTTCATTATCTAATCTGTGAAGGACATTTTCAACCAGATATCACATAATACTGAAACACTGTGTAAATTGCAGAGTATTATACTGAATAGCCATGGACCACCTGCTATACATAATTTCGTCAACCGATGAAGAAAAGGTATTTTGAAATACCGTCACATCAAATTTATCATGATTTTGATTTGTAATGTATTACACCAAATAAAACATTAGAATCCTTCATTCCATAAAATCAATAACAATTTTCTCCCAATATACAAGTTTTTTGTTTTTATATAAAACTTACATGTGACAGGTAAAAAAAATAATGGAAAGTGCAGTAATGAAGTTTACAACCAACCTAACCAGGAAAAATCATTCCTGCTACAATTATGTTACTGTAAACTTTTAACATGATACTCTGAAAAAATTACAGAGCCTAGAGGTAAAAAGTGTGCATTACCCAACTGCTGATAATTAAGAACTCTAGAACAGTAGAGTTGATGAGGTATTGTACGAAAGAATGGAAACTATGTGATGACTTTTCTAGATGCAAGCAAAATGAGCTCTGACCATCAGTGAATCAAGAAATATTCATAACACAAAAAATTTTGATATATCTTTCTAAGCTTTTTTCACAAATATGAATTCCATGAAAGTTTAAATTATTACTATTTGTCAGTGCAGTAATTCTTGAAATTTTTCAGAAGTGCATGGATGATTGCCATGATTTTGTTCTCTTTCATTACAACAGAATATTGTGGTATATTGACCATTACTAAAATGTTTGTAACTGTATGATAAGAAGGAAATAAATTGTTTCTGAAGTACATGATTCACAGCAAGAAATACAACAGCACTGCATTCTCTGCACATAAATGCACACACATCACAACACCCGATGGCCTCTGGTGCCAACTGATGGATGTGGCCAGCTTCCTGAGTACTAGAGGAGTCTCATAAGGATGAAAGGGACTCCTGGGGCAGGAAGTACAGTAAATCCTCGATTTATTGGACTAATAGGGGAGAAGGGATGTCTTAATGCTGAAAGTCAGCTATATCAAATGCAACCTAACAAATGTAGTTGAAGGAGAAAAGTTTTTAGTGAAAGAGAAAAGAGAGGCATTTGGGCAGTACTTACAAGGAAGAAGTGCAAATGATTGGGAGATGTATAAGACAAAGTGGTAGGAGATCAAGATAAAGGTGCAGGGGGAAAAAAAAAGAGGAAATGAGTTAAATCCGGTCCGTTTAATCCAAAATACATTATATCAGGGTCCATAAAATTGAGGATTTACTCTATATATATATATATATATATATATATATATAAATATATATATATATATATATATATATATATATATATATATATATATATATATATATATATATATATATATATATATATATATTTTTTTTTTTTTTTTTTTTTTTTTTGCCGCTGTCTCCCGCGTTTGCGAGGTAGCGCAAGGAAACAGACGAAAGAAATGGCCCAACCCACCCCCATAAACATGCCTTGATTTAATCCACTGACAGCATGTCAACCCCGGTATACCACATCGCTCCAATTCACTCTATTCTTTGCCCTCCTTTCACCCTCCTGCATGTTCAGGCCCCGATCACACAAAATCTTTTTCACTCCATCTTTCCACCTCCAATTTGGTCTCCCAAATATATATATATATATATATATATATATATATATATAGTGTTTGCTTTGAAGGATGTATGTGAGAAATACTTAAAAAACAGATGGATCTGTATATAGCACTTATGGATCTGGAGAAGGTATATGATAAAAGTTGATAGAGATGCTCTGTGGAAGGTATTAAGAGTATATGGTGTGGGAGGTAAGTTGCTAGAAGCAGTAAAAAGATTTTATCGAAGATGTAAGGCATATGTAAGAGTAGGAAGAGAGGAAAGTGATTCGTTCCCAGTGAACGTTGGTTTGCGGCAGGGGTGCGTGATGTCTCCATGGTTGTTTAATTTGTTTATGGATGGGGTTGTTAGGGAGGTGAATACAAGAGTTTTGGAGAGAGGGGCAAGTATGCAGTCTGTTGTCGATGAAAGGGCTTGGGAAGTGAGTCAGTTGTTGTTCACTGATGATACAGCGCTGGTGGCTGATTTGGGTGAGAAACGGCAGAAGTTGGTGACTGAGTTTGGTAAAGAGTGTGAAAGAAGAAAGCTGAGAGTAAATGTGAATAAGAGCAAGGTTATTAAGTAAAGTAGGGTTGAGGGACAAGTAAATTGGGAGGTAAGTTTGAATGGAGAAAAACTGGAGGAAGTGAGTCACAGGGTTGGGGAGGGAGCGAAGGTTCTGGGAGCATTGAAGAATGTGTGGAAGGCGAGAACGTTATCTCGGAGAGCAAAAATATATATATATATATATATATATATATATATATATATATATATATATATATATATATATATATATGAAAGCCAGCAAGGCAGCAGGTTTGGATGGTATTGCAGTGGAATTTATTAAAAAAGGGGGTGACTGTATTATTGACTGGTTGGTAAGGTTATTTAATGTATGTATGACTCATGGTGAGGTGCCTGAGGATTGGCGGAATGCGTACATAGTGCCATTGTACGTGCCTGAGGATTGGCGGAATGCGTACATAGTGCCATTGTACAAAGGCAAAGGGGATAAGAGTGAGTGCTCAAATTACTGACGTATAAGTTTGTTGAGTATTCCTGGTAAATTATATGGGAGGGTATTGATTGAGAGGGTGAAGGCATGTACAGAGCATCAGATTGGGGAAGAGCAGTGTGGTTTCAGAAGTGGTAGAGGATGTGTGGATCAGGTGTTTGCTTTGAAGAATGTATGTGAGAAATACTTAGAAAAGCAAATGGATTTGTATGTAGCATTCATGGATCTGGAGAAGGCATATGATAGAGTTGATAGAGATGCTCTGTGGAAGGTATTAAGAATATATGGTGTGGGAGGCAAGTTGTTAGAAGCAGTGAAAAGTTTTTATCGAGGATGTAAGGCATGTGTATGTGTAGGAAGAGAGGAAAGTGATTGGTTCTCAGTGAATGTAGGTTTGCGGCAGGGGTGTGTGATGTCTCCATGGTTGTTTAATTTGTTTATGGATGGGGTTGTTAGGGAGGTAAATGCAAGAGTTTTGGAAAGAGGGGCAAGTATGAAGTCTGTTGGAGATGAGAGAGCTTGGGAAGTGAGTCAGTTGTTGTTCGCTGATGATACCGCGCTGGTGGCTGATTCATGTGAGAAACTGCAGAAGCTGGTGACTGAGTTTGGTAAAGTGTGTGAAAGAAGAAAGTTAAGAGTAAATGTGAATAAGAGCAAGGTTATTAGGTACAGTAGGGTTGAGGGTCAAGTCAATTGGGAGGTAAGTTTGAATGGAGAAAAACTGGAGGAAGTAAAGTGTTTTAGATATCTGGGAGTGGATCTGGCAGCGGATGGAACCATGGAAGCGGAAATGGATCATAGGGTGGGGGAGGGGGCGAAAATTCTGGGAGCCTTGAAGAATGTGTGGAAGTCGAGAACATTATCTCAGAAAGCAAAAATGGGTATGTTTGAAGGAATAGTGGTTCCAACAATGTTGTATGGTTGTGAGGCGTGGGCTATGGATAGAGTTGTGCGCAGGAGGATGGATGTGCTGGAAATGAGATGTTTGAGGACAATGTGTGGTGTGAGGTGGTTTGATCGAGTAAGTAACGTAAGGGTAAGAGAGATGTGTGGAAATAAAAAGAGCGTGGTTGAGAGAGCAGAAGAGGGTGTTTTGAAATGGTTTGGGCACATGGAGAGAATGAGTGAGGAAAGATTGACCAAGAGGCTATAAGTGCTGGAGATGGAGGGAACGAGGAGAAGTGGGAGACCAAATTGGAGGTGGAAAGATGGAGTGAAAAAGATTTTGTGTGATCGGGGCCTGAACATGCAGGAGGGTGAAAGGAGGGCAAGGAATAGAGTGAATTGGATTGATGTGGTATACCGGGGATGACGTGCTGTCAGTGGATTGAATCAGGGCATGTGAAGCGTCTGGGATAAACCATGGAAAGCTGTGTAGGTATGTATATTTGCGTGTGTGGACGTATGTATATACATTTGTATGGGGGTGGGTTGGGCCATTTCTTTCGTCTGTTTCCTTGCGCTACCTCGCAAACGCGGGAGACCGGCAAAAAAATATATATATATATATATAAAAGAAAGAGACAGGAGGTCAAGAGAAAGGTGCAAGAGGTGAAAAAAAGGGCAAATGAGAGTTGGGGTGAGAGAGTATCATTAAATTTTAGGGAGAATAAAAAGATGTTCTGGAAGGAGGTAAATAAAGTGCGTAAGACAAGGGAGCAAATGGGAACTTCAGTGAAGGGTGCAAATGGGGAGGTGATAACAAGTAGTGGTGATGTGAGAAGGAGATGGAGTGAGTATTTTGAAGGTTTGTTGAATGTGTTTGATGATAGAGTGGCAGATATAGGGTGTTTTGGTCGAGGTGGTGTGCAAAGTGAGAGGGTTGGGGAAAATGATTTGGTAAACAGAGAAGAGGTAGTAAAAGCTTTGCGGAAGATGAAAGCCGGCAAGGCAGCAGGTTTGGATGGTATTGCAGTGGAATTTATTAAAAAAGGGGGTGACTGTATTGTTGACTGGTTGGTAAGGTTATTTAATGTATGTATGACTCACGGTGAGGTGCCTGAGGATTGGCGGAATGCGTGCATAGTGCCATTGTACAAAGGCAAAGGGGATAAGAGTGAGTGCTCAAATTACTGAGGTATAAGTTTGTTGAGTATTCCTGGTAAATTATATGGGAGGGTATTGATTGAGAGGGTGAAGGCATGTACAGAGCATCAGATTGGGGAAGAGCAGTGTGGTTTCAGAAGTGGTAGAGGATGTGTGGATCAGGTGTTTGCTTTGAAGAATGTATGTGAGAAATACTTAGAAAAGCAAATGGATTTGTATGTAGCATTCATGGATCTGGAGAAGGCATATGATAGAGTTGATAGAGATGCTCTGTGGAAGGTATTAAGAATATATGGTGTGGGAGGCAAGTTGTCAGAAGCAGTGAAAAGTTTTTATCAAGGATGTAAGGCATGTGTACGTGTAGGAAGAGAGGAAAGTGATTGGTTCTCAGTGAATGTAGGTTTGCGGCAGGGGTGTGTGATGTCTCCATGGTTGTTTAATTTGTTTATGGATGGGGTTGTTAGAGAGGTGAATGCAAGAGTTTTGGAAAGAGGGGCAAGTATGAAGTCTGTTGGAGATGAGAGAGCTTGGGAAGTGAGTCAGTTGTTGTTCGCTGATGATACAGCGCTGGTGGCTGATTCATGTGAGAAACTGCAGAAGCTGGTGACTGAGTTTGGTAAAGTGTGTGAAAGAAGAAAGTTAAGAGTAAATGTGAATAAGAGCAAGGTTATTAGGTACAGTAGGGTTGAGGGTCAAGTCAATTGGGAGGTAAGTTTGAATGGAGAAAAACTGGAGGAAGTAAAGTGTTTTAGATATCTGGGAGTGGATCTGGCAGCGGATGGAACCATGGAAGCGGAAGTGGATCATAGGGTGGGGGAGGGGGCGAAAATTCTGGGAGCCTTGAAGAATGTGTGGAAGTCGAGAACATTATCTCAGAAAGCAAAAATGGGTATGTTTGAAGGAATAGTGGTTCCAACAATGTTGTATGGTTGTGAGGCGTGGGCTATGGATAGAGTTGTGCGCAGGAGGATGGATGTGCTGGAAATGAGATGTTTGAGGACAATGTGTGGTGTGAGGTGGTTTGATCGAGTAAGTAACGTAAGGGTAAGAGAGATGTGTGGAAATAAAAAGAGCGTGGTTGAGAGAGCAGAAGAGGGTGTTTTGAAATGGTTTGGGCACATGGAGAGAATGAGTGAGGAAAGATTGACCAAGAGGCTATAAGTGCTGGAGATGGAGGGAACGAGGAGAAGTGGGAGACCAAATTGGAGGTGGAAAGATGGAGTGAAAAAGATTTTGTGTGATCGGGGCCTGAACATGCAGGAGGGTGAAAGGAGGGCAAGGAATAGAGTGAATTGGATTGATGTGGTATACCGGGGATGACGTGCTGTCAGTGGATTGAATCAGGGCATGTGAAGCGTCTGGGATAAACCATGGAAAGCTGTGTAGGTATGTATATTTGCGTGTGTGGACGTATGTATATACATTTGTATGGGGGTGGGTTGGGCCATTTCTTTCGTCTGTTTCCTTGCGCTACCTCGCAAACGCGGGAGACCGGCAAAAAAATATATATATATATATATAAAAGAAAGAGACAGGAGGTCAAGAGAAAGGTGCAAGAGGTGAAAAAAAGGGCAAATGAGAGTTGGGGTGAGAGAGTATCATTAAATTTTAGGGAGAATAAAAAGATGTTCTGGAAGGAGGTAAATAAAGTGCGTAAGACAAGGGAGCAAATGGGAACTTCAGTGAAGGGTGCAAATGGGGAGGTGATAACAAGTAGTGGTGATGTGAGAAGGAGATGGAGTGAGTATTTTGAAGGTTTGTTGAATGTGTTTGATGATAGAGTGGCAGATATAGGGTGTTTTGGTCGAGGTGGTGTGCAAAGTGAGAGGGTTGGGGAAAATGATTTGGTAAACAGAGAAGAGGTAGTAAAAGCTTTGCGGAAGATGAAAGCCGGCAAGGCAGCAGGTTTGGATGGTATTGCAGTGGAATTTATTAAAAAAGGGGGTGACTGTATTGTTGACTGGTTGGTAAGGTTATTTAATGTATGTATGACTCACGGTGAGGTGCCTGAGGATTGGCGGAATGCGTGCATAGTGCCATTGTACAAAGGCAAAGGGGATAAGAGTGAGTGCTCAAATTACTGAGGTATAAGTTTGTTGAGTATTCCTGGTAAATTATATGGGAGGGTATTGATTGAGAGGGTGAAGGCATGTACAGAGCATCAGATTGGGGAAGAGCAGTGTGGTTTCAGAAGTGGTAGAGGATGTGTGGATCAGGTGTTTGCTTTGAAGAATGTATGTGAGAAATACTTAGAAAAGCAAATGGATTTGTATGTAGCATTCATGGATCTGGAGAAGGCATATGATAGAGTTGATAGAGATGCTCTGTGGAAGGTATTAAGAATATATGGTGTGGGAGGCAAGTTGTCAGAAGCAGTGAAAAGTTTTTATCAAGGATGTAAGGCATGTGTACGTGTAGGAAGAGAGGAAAGTGATTGGTTCTCAGTGAATGTAGGTTTGCGGCAGGGGTGTGTGATGTCTCCATGGTTGTTTAATTTGTTTATGGATGGGGTTGTTAGAGAGGTGAATGCAAGAGTTTTGGAAAGAGGGGCAAGTATGAAGTCTGTTGGGGATGAGAGAGCTTGGGAAGTGAGTCAGTTGTTGTTCGCTGATGATACAGCGCTGGTGGCTGATTCATGTGAGAAACTGCAGAAGCTGGTGACTGAGTTTGGTAAAGTGTGTGAAAGAAGAAAGTTAAGAGTAAATGTGAATAAGAGCAAGGTTATTAGGTACAGTAGGGTTGAGGGTCAAGTCAATTGGGAGGTGAGTTTGAATGGAGAAAAACTGGAGGAAGTGAAGTGTTTTAGATATCTGGGAGTGGATCTGGCAGCGGATGGAACCATGGAAGCGGAAGTGTATCATAGGGTGGGGGAGGGGGCGAAAATCCTGGGAGCCTTGAAGAATGTGTGGAAGTCGAGAACATTATCTCAGGAAGCAAAAATGGGTATGTTTGAAGGAATAGTGGTTCCAACAATGTTGTATGGTTGCGAGGCGTGGGCTATGGATAGAGTTGTGCGCAGGAGGATGGATGTGCTGGAAATGAGATGTTTGAGGACAATGTGTGGTGTGAGGTGGTTTGATCGAGTAAGTAACGTAAGGGTAAGAGAGATGTGTGGAAATAAAAAGAGCATGGTTGAGAGAGCAGAAGAGGGTGTTTTGAAATGGTTTGGGCACATGGAGAGAATGAGTGAGGAAAGATTGACCAAGAGGATATATGTGTCGGAGGTGGAGGGAATGAGGAGAAGAGGGAGACCAAATTGGAGGTGGAAAGATGGAGTGAAAAAGATTTTGTGTGATCGGGGCCTGAACATGCAGGAGGGTGAAAGGAGGGCAAGGAATAGAGTGAATTGGAGCGATGTGGTATACCGGGGTTGACGTGCTGTCAGTGGATTGAATCAAGGCATGTGAAGCGTCTGGGGTAAACCATGGAAAGCTGTGTGGACGTATGTATATACATGTGTATGGGGGGGGGGGGGGCATTTCTTTCGTCTGTTTCCTTGCGCTACCTCGCAAACGCGGGAGACAGCGACAAAGTATAAAAAAAAAATAATATATATATATATATATATATATATATATATATATATATATATATATACATATTTATACTTGCTGCCATCATCCATTCCCGTCGCCACCCCGCCACACATGATATGGCACCCCATCCCCCCGTGCGTGTGCAAGGTAGCGTGATTGGCTGATAACCATGAGAAAATTGAAACCCGATAAGTTCCCAAATGCAATTGTTTACTCGTTTACCAATGGTGACTTGACTATATAGTCTCTTCCTTG
Organism: Panulirus ornatus; assembly: GCF_036320965.1. Classification (NCBI taxonomy): domain Eukaryota; kingdom Metazoa; phylum Arthropoda; class Malacostraca; order Decapoda; family Palinuridae; genus Panulirus; species Panulirus ornatus. The sequence goes on from NC_092230.1 coordinate 37,541,208, forward strand.
TATATCAAGTGACTGCTGATATAGATAAGTTTGAATGGAGAAAAACTGGAGGAAGTGAAGTGTTTTAGATATCTGGGAGTGGATCTGGCAGCGGATGGAACCATGGAAGCAGTAGTAAGTCACAGGGTGGGGGAGGGGGCGAAAATCCTGGGAGCCTTGAAGAATGTGTGGAAGTCGAGAACATTATCTCGGAAAGCAAAAATGGCTATGTTTGAAGGAATAGTGGTTCCAACAATGTTGTATGGTTGTGAGGCGTGGGCTATGGATAGAGTTGTGCGCAGGAGGGTGGATGTGCTGGAAATGAGATGTTTGAGGACAATAAGTGGTGTGAGGTGGTTTGATCGAGTAAGTAATGTGAGGGTAAGAGAGATGTGTGGAAATAAAAAGAGCGTGGTTGAGAGAGCAGAAGAGGGTGTTTTGAAATGGTTTGGGCATATGGAGAGAATGAGTGAGGAAAGATTGACCAAGAGGATATATGTGTCGGAGGTGGAGGGAACGAGGAGAAGTGGGGACCAAATTGGAGGTGGAAAGATGGAGTGAAAAAGAGTTTGTGTGATCGGGGCCTGAACATGCAGGAGGGTGAAAGGAGGGCAAGGAATAGAGTGCATTGGATCGATGTGGTATACCGGGGTTGACGTGCTGTCAGTGGATTGAATCAGGGCATGTGAAGCGTCTGGGGTAAACCATGGAAAGTTCTGTGGGGCCTGGATGTGGAAAGGGAGTTGTGGTTTTGGGCATTATTGCATGACAGCTGGAGACTGAGTGTGAGCGAATGGGGCCTTTGTTGTCTTTTCCTGGCGCTGCCTCGCACACATGAGGGGGGAGGGGGATGTTATTCCATGTGTGGCGGGGTGGCGATGGGGATGAGTAGGGGCAGATAGTGTGAATTGTGTGCATGTGTGTATATGTGTGTGTATATATGTGTGTACGTTGGGATGTGTGGGTGTGTATGTCTGCGTGTGTGGACGTGTGTGTGTGTGTGCATGTGTGTGGGGGTGGGTTGGGCCATTTCTTTCGTCTGTTTCCTTGCGCTACCTCGCAGGCGCGGGAGACAGCAACAAAGCAAAATAATATAAATAATATATATATATATATATATATATATATATATATATATATATATATATATATATATATACAACATTGTTGGAACCACTATTCCTTCAAACATACCCATTTTTGCTTTCCGAGATAATGTTCTCGACTTCCACACATTCTTCAAGGCTCCCAGAATTTTCGCCCCCTCCCCCACCCTATGATCCACTTCCACTTCCATGGTTCCATCCGCTGCCAGATCCACTCCCAGATATCTAAAACACTTCACTTCCTCCAGTTTTTCTCCATTCAAACTCACCTCCCAATTGACTTGACCCTCAACCCTACTGTACATAATAACCTTGCTCTTATTCACATTTACTCTTAACTTTCTTCTTTCACACACTTTACCAAACTCAGTCACCAGCTTCTGCAGTTTCTCACATGAATCAGCCACCAGCGCTGTATCATCAGCGAACAACAACTGACTCACTTCCCAAGCTCTCTCATCCCCAACAGACTTCATACTTGCCCCTCTTTCCAAAACTCTTGCATTCACCTCCCTAACAACCCCATCCATAAACAAATTAAACAACCATGGAGACATCACACACCCCTGCCGCAAACCTACATTCACTGAGAACCAATCACTTTCCTCTCTTCCTACACGTACACATGCCTTACATCCTCGATAAAAACTTTTCACTGCTTCTAACAACTTGCCTCCCACACCATATATTCTTAATACCTTCCACAGAGCATCTCTATCAACTCTATCATATGCCTTCTCCAGATCCATAAATGCTACATACAAATCCATTTGCTTTTCTAAGTATTTCTCACATACATTCTTCAAAGCAAACACCTGATCCACACATCCTCTACCACTTCTGAAACCACACTGCTCTTCCCCAATCTGATGCTCTGTACATGCCTTCACCCTCTCAATCAATACCCTCCCATATAATTTACCAGGAATACTCAACAAACTTATACCTCTGTAATTTGAGCACTCACTCTTATCCCCTTTGCCTTTGTACAATGGCACTATGCACGCATTCCGCCAATCCTCAGGCACCTCACCGTGAGTCATACATACATTAAATAACCTTACCAACCAGTCAACAATACAGTCACCCCCTTTTTTAATAAATTCCACTGCAATACCATCCAAACCTGCTGCCTTGCCGGCTTTCATCTTCCGCAAAGCTTTTACTACCTCTTCTCTGTTTACCAAATCATTTTCCCTAACCCTCTCACTTTGCACACCACCTCGACCAAAACACCCTATATCTGCCACTCTATCATCAAACACATTCAACAAACCTTCAAAATACTCACTCCATCTCCTTCTCACATCACCACTACTTGTTATCACCTCCCCATTTGCGCCCTTCACTGAAGTTCCCATTTGCTCCCTTGTCTTACGCACTTTATTTACCTCCTTCCAGAACATCTTTTTATTCTCCCTAAAATTTAATGATACTCTCTCACCCCAACTCTCATTTGCCCTTTTTTTCACCTCTTGCACCTTTCTCTTGACCTCCTGTCTCTTTCTTTTATACATCTCCCACTCAACTGCATTTTTTCCCTGCAAAAATCGTCCAAATGCCTCTCTCTTCTCTTTCACTAATACTCTTACTTCTTCATCCCACCACTCACTACCCTTTCTAATCAACCCACCTCCCACTCTTCTCATGCCACAAGCATCTTTTGCGCAATCCATCACTGATTCCCTAAATACATCCCATTCCTCCCCCACTCCCCTTACGCCCTTTGCTCTCACCTTTTTCCATTCTGTACTCAGTCTCTCCTGGTACTTCCTCACACAAGTCTCCTTCCCAAGCTCACTTACTCTCACCACCCTCTTCACCCCAACATTCACTCTTCTTTTCTGAAAACCCATACAAATCTTCACCTTAGCCTCCACAAGATAATGATCAGACATCCCTCCAGTTGCACCTCTTGGCACATTAACATCCAAAAGTCTCTCTTTCGCGCGCCTGTCAATTAACACGTAATCCAATAACACTCTCTTGCCATCTCTCCTACTTACATAAGTATACTTATGTATATCTCGCTTTTTAAACCAGGTATTCCCAATCATCAGTCCTTTTTCAGCACATAAATCTACAAGCTCTTCACCATTTCCATTTACAAAACTGAACACCCCATGTACACCAATTATTCCCTCAACTGCCACATTACTCACCTTTGCATTCAAATCACCCATCACTATAACCCGGTCTTGTGCATCAAAACCACTAACACACTCATTCAGCTGCTCCCAAAACACTTGCCTCTCATGGGCTATGGATAGAGTTGTGCGCAGGAGGATGGATGTGCTGGAAATGAGATGTTTGAGGACAATGTGTGGTGTGAGGTGGTTTGATCGAGTAAGTAACGTAAGGGTAAGAGAGATGTGTGGAAATAAAAAGAGCGTGGTTGAGAGAGCAGAAGAGGGTGTTTTGAAATGGTTTGGGCACATGGAGAGAATGAGTGAGGAAAGATTGACCAAGAGGATATATGTGTCGGAGGTGGAGGGAACGAGGAGAAGAGGGAGACCAAATTGGAGGTGGAAAGATGGAGTGAAAAAGATTTTGTGTGATCGGGGCCTGAACATGCAGGAGGGTGAAAGGAGGGCAAGGAATAGAGTGAACTGGAGCGATGTGGTATACCGGGGTTGACGTGCTGTCAGTGGATTGAATCGGGGCATGTGAAGCGTCTAGGGTAAACCATGGAAAGCTGTGTAGGTATGTATATTTGCGTGTGTGGACGTATGTATATACATGTGTATGGGGGTGGGTTGGGCCATTTCTTTCGTCTGTTTCCTTGCGCTACCTCGCAAACGCAGGAGACAGCGACAAAGCAAAAAAAAAAAAAAAAAATATATATATATATATATATATATATATATATATATATATATATATATATATATATATATATATATATATATATAATGTAAGTGTGTGTGTATTTTTTCATACCTGTCCATAGTTTCCTGCTTTATCGAGGTAGTGTGAGGAAGAGAGGAAGAAAAAGTCTAAATTGCTCACATCCATTCTCTTGCTATTAAGTCAAATGCAATAAATCAGCTGCCTCCTGTCCTCATCCAGGCCCTACAAACCCTTCCATGGTTTCCCCTAGCTGCTATATATGCTCTGGTACAGTTCCTTAGGAATATGTTGCCCAATTTATACTACAGTGCTCTAATTCACTCTATCCTTGCACACATTCCCCCCTGCATTTTCAGGTCCTGACCACTCAAAATACTTTTTTCTCCATCCTTCCATCTCCAGTTTGGTCTCCCATTTCTCCTTCACTTATGACATATATAACCTTTTTGTCAACCTCTCTTCACTCATTCTCTCCATATGTCCAAACCATCACAGCACACCCTCTTCAGCTCTCTCAACCACACTGTTCTTATTACCACGTCTCTCACACCCTTTTATTACTTATTTGATTAAACCTCACTCAATGAATTGTCCTCAATCTTTTCATTTCTAACAAAGCCACCCTTCTCTATACTCTTTTATCAATACCCTATGTCTTGCATCCATACAACATTGGGGCAACCATTCCTTGAAATATATCCATTTTCACCCTTCCAGATAAAAATATTTCTTCTCGCACATTTCTGAACCTTCACCAACTCAATGAGTCATGTCCAGTTACATGGTTCCATTTGCAGTTATGTCCACAGCCAGACATCTAAAACACTTCACTTCCTCCAAATCTCCATTAAAATTCACACTCCAAATAACCTGTATGTCTGCCCTGCTAAACCTAATAACCTTGCTTTTGTTCACACTTACCCTCAATGTCCTCCTTTCACGCACACTCACATAAACTCAGTCACCATTTTCTGCCATTTCTCACTCAAACCTGCCACCACTGCTCTGTCATTGATGAATAACTACTGACTCACATCCCAGGTCCCCCTCATTTCCTTTAGACTGCATACTTGCCCCTCTCTCCGAGACTCTTGCATTTATTTCCCTCACCATCCCATCCATACACAAATCAAGCAGCTAAGGTGACTTCACACACCTCTGCCAGACTAACTTTCACCTAAAACCATTCACTCTCCTCACTTCCTGCTCTTGATAAGAATTTCTCAGTTTCTATGAACTTTCCTCCCACACCATATATTTGTAAAACACACCACAAAGCATCTCTATCAATCTTGTCGTATGCTTTCTCCAAGATCCATAAAGGCCACATACAGATCCTTCTATTTTCTAAACACTTCACTCACATTATTCAAAGCAAACACCTGATCCACACATCCTCTGCCACTCCTGAAGCAAAGTGCTCTTCCCCAGTATGATGCTCTATGTATGCCCACACCCTCTCAATCACCACTCTCCCATACAGCTTACCATATATACAATGAAAATCCAACCTAACTAATCAACGACAGTCAACCTATTACTTGTGAAATTTAACTGCACTACCATCCACTCCACCTACCTTGCCACTTTTCATGTAGTGCAAGGCTTTTACCACCTCTTTCTCTTCATTGAATCACTCTCCATGACTCCCTCACTTCACATACCTTGCTCACCAAAACACCCTACATCTGCTACCCTGTCAGCATACACATTCAACAATCCTTCAGAATACTCACTCCATCTCTTCAATTCATCATTCTCTGTTACAATTCCCCATTTGCCCCCTGCAATGATGTTCCCATTTGTTCTTTTGTTTTCCCATAATATCAAACTCCTTCCAAGACAAAATTTTTGCAGAAGTTTTCTAATACTTACTCACTCCAACTTTTATTTGCCCTCTTTTTCAGCCCCGGCACCTTCCTCTTGACCTTTAGCCACTTCCTCTTATACATCCCTCAATCAATCACACCACCCATATATCTCTCATTTTCTCTTTTACTAGCAACTTTACTTCATCATTCCACCACTCACTACCCTTTCTCACTTACCCACCCTCCTTCTTCTGCAGGCCACCCACTTCTGTTGCAAATGCCAGCACTGCTTCCCTAAATACCTCACATTCCTCACCCTAGGCTTTTTTTTACTTTCATGTTTTGCCATTCTACACTCAATCTCTCCCAGCATTTCTTCACAAGTCTCCTTTCCAAATTCACTTACTTACACCAACCTCTCACCCATATTATTTCCTTTTCCAAAAACCTCCACCCTTCCCTCTACTAGGTAATGATCAGACATCCCAGGTTCTACCTGCAAGAGGTTACACCACAAGTGAAAGGTCACCCTTGGTGAGGCTGAATCACTGGGAGTACAGTCTGGCCTAAGATCTCACTTCAAAATTGAAGAGTCCACTTCCTCTGCTACTGAAAGTAGTGCAGCCTTAAGCCACAAGAGCCTTTATAAAGAATTGCTGGGTAACACTCTGACTGTATCAGAAATTGGTCCTGGTGCTACCTCACTAACACAGGAAACAGTGACCAAGTATAAAAAACTAAATTGAACAATATATGAAAAAACCCTAGTATTGTGTATCAGCACAACCCTCTTGAGCTACAGCATAACCAAAATTATCAAGCACTTCATGAATCAAATAATTTTACTAGTTACAGGTGTGCATGGGATAAAATAAACTGAATCAATGACATAGGGAGATATAAAGTCAATGGGTTAAACCAGGGTATACAAAACTATCTATCTATATCTCTGATGCCCATTTCCCCCTAGAATTCGCTTCAGGAGTGGCCACTGTAAAAGTCTCTCCATAACTGGTGAAACTCGGTGCTACTTCTTAGCCTTCAGTGCCTCACCCTTAACAGGCCAATGACAGAGGGCAACCCTTGTGCAGTGTTTCCTGAGGCTCCTACCTGCTGTTCCTACCACTTGCTTCTACTTAGTGTGTCTACCAAATGTAGCTGCCTAATGCTCCAAACTATTACTTCTACCTAATGCTCCCATCTAATATTCCTACCTACTACATCTAGTGTTTCCATCTAATGCTCCTGTCTAATGTTCCTACCTACTACTTCTATCAATTGTTCCTACCATTTTGCCAAAAGGCACGGCTAGGCATAACACTCAACATCGAAAAATCTAGTTATGAAGAATGAGCTGTGTGAGTAGTGTTGTCAAGTGTTTTGAGTGACAGAGAGAGATTATATGTTTGTGGACAGTGTGCCAGCAGTCCAAGTATGGGAGAGGTAGAAAGAAAAACAACCACCTGGGTCAGAAGAGTACAACTTGATAACCAATAAAGTACTAGCTCACTATGCAGCAGTCATTAGCACTCTGGAGGTATACCCAGGCAGGTAGTACTGGTAATAAACCTTCCTGGTAGGTGGCTGCCTACCAACTACTATGTAGCATACATAAGCAGCCATGGTAAACTATGAAAAAGAATGTGGGCTTTGCTCTAGATGGTAGGCCCAGTTTTTGGAGTTCTGAATAAGACAGCCACATAATGAATGTGTAATGATGGTATCTTGTGAAGGTGTATGAAGTAACAGTGTTTAAAAAACAGTTATTTACAACTGCATGTGTTGTGATGTGACTAAAGACAAAACCCCTTCAGTGCCATAATTTCTATGTATATAGTTTGGAATGTCCCAAATTATGGGCATGACTGTTGATGGACAATGTGGTTGTAATTTCAATAAAATGCTACAATGAATAAAATAAGGGTTTTTAAAATGTAATCATGTGAAAGTCAACATAATGCCATTCTTGGTGATGTACATAATGACTATTTAAGCTCTGGCCACACACTAGCATAGCTCTTACCAAAATCATGATCATCTTAAAAATGCTAAGTAGCATGCAATGGTAAAACACATTACTAGGAGGAAGAGATTCTCAGGCAGAGAGCAAGGATGTCAAGAGCCAGCACAGGTCCCTGGGCAAACAACCTTGCCAGCTCTCCCCCTTTTTTTTTTAAAGGGGTGCCTTCCCATGCTCTTCAGGGCCCCTTCTTTCTCATTTTTACCTTTTTTACGGACCTATCACAAAGACAGACACTAAAGTAGGACAGCAACATGCTCAAAAATAATATAAAATGAATGTATTGTATTATGTAACAATGACACAGTGAGAACAAGGTTTTCATTTTACCAGTACATTCAAAATATGATTGAATTCATTTAAAAAAAAGAAAAGAGGAACTTAGACCTGAGCACCTTGACAAACCCCAGGGAAGCAACCCCCTCCTCTCTAGGCCTGAATGAGAGCTTTAACTCTTGATCTTGGTGCTAGGTGCAAGAAGTTCTCAGGGTAAATGCTTTATCTCTTGATCTTGGTCTTGAGTGCAAGAGGTTCTCTGGTAGAGAGCTTTAGCTCTTGACCTTGGCACTAAGGGCAAGAGGTTCTCTCTCTGAGAGGTTTTGTTCTTGATCTTAGCACTAAGTGGGTGAGAGCTTGGCTCTTGACCCTGGATAAGTCTCTAACACAAGTTCCATTACTTGTACCTAGTATTTCGTACATCGTGGGTAACATCCTCAAGTGACAGTGTACTTCAATTAATATTAAAGATTAGAGAAAAAGGAGTTTCTGTATATTGCATTGAAGAAAACAGAATACTGATACAGTACTTCCTTCTCAACACAATATTCTCAAAATATTGATAAATTTCTCTTCATTATTTAAATTTCAATCTTGTGAGCCAGGCTTCCGGAATATTATCTAAATTATGACATTCACCTCAGCTATCAATTATAAATACATGTATTTAAGAAACTGTCAGAATACTGATACAGTAATTCCTTCTCAACACACTATTTCCCCAACATTCTGATTAGCTTCATCATTAAATTTCTATCTTGAGAGAGACTCCCTGACTATTAAGTGATCTATAATATTCACTTTCAGCTTATGATTATTAACTCTTAAATGCTGGGAGTCTTCATATCAAGACTTCCTATGGAATGCTAGGGGGTCTTCATATGAACGCTAGTATCCGTGAACTTAACCTGAAAAACCCAGCACTATTTTAACATTTGCATGGTTAAGTCTCTTGATCACCACAGGTGCAAATCACAGATAGAAACACCCCCTGAAAGCAACACTGAACTGCATATAAATATATATTTGTAAATAACTTTAAATGTGTAATTTGTAAATGTGGAAAAATATGTGAATGTTAACCATAAACAGTGATGTGTCATTTAGTAACTGTGGGTCACAAAGCTCACACACTTGGTGAATTCACCCAATGCATTTCATACACCACAGAATCATGCATCATCTTTCAGGCTGTCTCACAGCCATTACAATTATGTTAGCTCACTTGTTTCTCCATATTCTTCATAATCAAACAAATTTCTTTCATAAATATTGATAAGTCATCAGCAAGTTTGTCAGAAGCTTATCCAAACCACAACCCTCATTCTCCTTATCCTCTCCACAGCCTCAAACTTTAATTTTAGCTTTGTACCACAGCCATATAAGTTATTTCAGCTCATTTTTTTGTACATATCCTTTTTATAGATGCATTTCTTTTGTTTCATAGCTGTAAACAGAAAATCTGTGGACCTTGTTTTTTGTCTAAGCTATGGGCAATGTTCTGCAATTCAACCAGCATTTAAGAGTTAATATAACAATCTTAGGTAGTTCAGTAAATTAGACAAATAAATATACAGATATGCAAACAGGATGAAATATACACAACAAATCATGTGGACATAAAAGCAGCCAAACCTGTTAGATACAACAGCAGCCTTAGAAAATATTTACAACAATAAGTCTGTTTTGTTTGTACAATTTGAGAACATAGTAAAATAATTATAAATTAACCATACAAAAAATTCCAAGCAAATCATATCAGTGACAATCTTAGATTCAGTCATACTAGTCTTATTTATGTATGAGGCTGGGCTTTCTTCAATGTATAGGATTACAGGTTATATAAGCCTATGTATATATAAAACCTGAAAATTATATACCTATCTAAACACAGATGAAACTTTCCAGTCAAAGATGGAATATGATGAATGGAGTATAAATATATATCACAGACAACTGTCATTATCATACTGCCTCTTGTGTACTTTGTATCTATGTAGTACATATAACTAAAGGAACACCAAAATCAAAACCCCATACATTTTCTAAGACTGATTGAACCAAGGAAAAAATAAAATACAGAACTATAATTTTGACAAATCCCCATATCTAATATGAAATTTCTTAAATATCACTTTACAATTTCATTAAAAAAGTCACTGAAATATATAAAGTCAGTACAGGGAACACTAGTTCATATATGCCTAAAAGTCTAAAGGGGATTGTATGGCCTCAATGTTCTCTAAACCGAAATTCAAGTAGATTTTAACTTTGCCATTTTCCTCATAACACAATAACTAAAGAGGCCTTTTCTCTCATCCCAACTTCTGGTATAGCATATTCTTGGTCCACAGATGCATGAGGCACTAAGGAATTTCAGGTATATTCTGAAAACCCACCATAAAAATAAAACAGTCTCTATGGCTTGACTAGTAACAATATCTCAAAGCATACACAGATACAGTGTATCACAGGACTGTGAATTTCTTGACACTTGAGCACTTAACTCGTGGACATCTCAGAACAGGAAGTAAGATTTCCTGACTTCAAGATTATCAGCAGTATTTACATTTTCATTTTTTCTATCATCTTTCTTTATCTGAAGCTTTAATCAGCTTGATATTATATATTCACTTATTGTTATCACAGAATACTGTTTTCTGTTACCAGCATAACAGGCACCAGCAGCAGACACAGGACACAACACACTTATACCAGTGTACCACGTTGAAGGTTCTTAAGTGGAAAGATCCTTTGAACAGCCAAGTACCTAAATAGTTTCCATTAACTGGACATTTAAGGCAGTGTTAGCAAAAGTCAGAGTAACACTTATAAAATTCGTCTTAATTTTCAGTTACTGAATAAACCACATAAAAAAAGATTAAATGAAATCTTTTATATAAGAATAACATATATCCAAAATCCACATTCTAGTATTTTTAGATAAACCAACAGATACTGCTGGCTTAGTCCTGTGAAAAAGGTGATTTATTTAATCAGAAGTAAGGTACAGAGTTCTACGCTGTAATAATATTACTGGGATGGAATGACAATGATATGTAACATAACAATGGGAATGTATGAAGCAAAACATAAGAATGCTTTGTGAATAACATGAAAGGACTGAAGAACATCATAAATGCAAAGTATGTATATACAAAAACTTGCACATATCTAACACTTCTGGAAATAATCTAACGTTTCTGCATTTTAGGAGTTTTGTTAAAATACGAGATTCAAGGGCAAACTTGAATTTCCAATTAAATCTGGCAGTATACATAACAAATTACTAACAAACCACAGTGAATAACTACGTAACAATGCATTTCATATTTCTAAATTGTTTACAGAAGGAAATGGCATATCAACTATACACAAATGGTATCAAATGAAATTTTTTTCATGACAACACAGTTAAGATCTGTACCACCAGCCACTTTAACATAACACCCAAACCACGACACGACAGTATACTCATTTTGATGTACATCATTTTCTTTTTATTACTCACACTAGTCACTTTCATGTCTTATATTTTTCAAGTACAGAAGATATGTTTTACCATAGACCACCTATCAGCTTTAATGAACAAGTCTAGGTGGACTGAGTTATTCTTATCAAAAACAGAGAGGGAATTCTGAATCAGTTATATATGTGCACAGCAAAACTACATGAAGTGTAAAATCCTCTTCCAACACAGACCTTACCACATGAAATGAGTCTCGATGTTATGGTGATTTTGAAACTATAAAAATGCTACTTCATTAGGGGTCAGAGTAACCCTGGGTAATAGATATATGTTTGGATGGCTTGACACAGAATTGGAATGATAAGTAGTGATGACACAGCATAGACATGGGACCCTCGACACATAAGTTGATCCCGATAATATTCAGCAGAAGGGGGTGGTTCTGTACCTTTCTTGCATACCATACTCTCTTCCTGGAATAAACAAGCTCTTAGTAAAAAAGTAAATTAAGAGCTTCACAAGTCAATATCCATAAATGATTATCTTTTCAGAGGACTGAGCTTGACTTTACAATTTCAAATAACTGCCAGATATTCATATATATATTATCTATCTATTTATTTATTTTGCTTTGTCGCTGTCTCCCGTCTTCCTTGTGTACTGAGAGAAGTGTTTTCGGACAGTCAAAAATAAATGAGGCTGATTAAAGTAGAAGGCAAGGAAGTTTAGAAGCAAATTCTGAGGCAGATCAAAAGAGTATTAATATCAAGGGAAAGGAACATATACCTGAGGCGAAACAAAGAAAAGTACATAAGAAACTGAGCAAAGAGGTTGAAAAAGTAATATGCACTGTTAAAGATAAAGCAACCAAGGAAGTATATGGGCAAGTTAATTGAAGGTTTACAGAAGAGTACAGAGAATGCAGGACCAGCACTTCATACCCAATAGAGTGATTAGGTAGATTAGGTATAAGTAATAGGTACACTAGGTAGGAGCCTCTGCAAACTCTGCACTAGAGCTACTCTCTGTCAGTGGCCTGCTAAGGGTGAGGCACTAAAGGCTAACATTGGAGTTCAATAGTTATGGAGACTCTAGCCATGGCCAACCTCTTGAGGGAGTTCCAGTTGGGAACAGGCATCAGTGACATAAGCAGATGGATAGAGAGATTACAGGGAAAATTGGAGACACAGAGGTTGACATTACCACACTGAGGGATCCTAATGAAAAATGAGAGACACCAAAATTAGAAAAAGAATAGTAAAGCAAGAAGCTGACAGATGTAAATCACTGAAAGTTAAGAGAAACAGGAAATGTGCATTGAAAGATTGCTGGAGGTTATGGGACTGCCAAAATGATTTCCATGATAGTGGAAAGGACAAGACTAGGTTATAACCAAGACATTAAGGGGCAACCATTTATGATAACATTTGACATGGAGTCATCAAACCACAAAGTACTTAGAAGAGGTAAGAAACTTAATGAAAGGCATAATGGAATTCAGTGGGATATATCAAATGTGATAGATCTAAGGAAAAGGGGGATAAAAGTAGAATGCAGTCAGAAAACAAAATCCTGGAGATGCCACATATTGCAGGCAGCTGGAGCAGCTAGCTCCATTAGAGCTGCAGGGAGGGCAGGAGTGTTAGGAGATTGTAATGTTAGGCTAAAAAGTAATGTGTTCAAATGTTCTTTGTGGTAAAAAACTGAAATTTAAGGATTGTGTAAGGGAAAGTTATTGGAGCCATGGTACATGATAGCAAGAAAGGAAAGGGAAGGTAAAGGAGGGGGAGGATTAGAGGAGGATTAACCTTCATAATAAAAGAGAGCCTGAAGTTTCAGGAAATAGAGAAGGATGGCCCATTCAGACAATACACAATGACAATAGTAACTATGGAGAAGAGGAGCCTAGTGGTGTTATGAGTATATAATCCTCTAAAATTTACAATGAAACAGATCAAATACATAATGATAGCAATGACGGAACAATCACGGCAGTACATGAAGCAGTGAAACATTCCAATCTTAGAGATAGTAAAGTACTGTTGATGTTCTAGTTCACTGCAATTTTTTGAAAATTATGTACTAATTATAAAGAGATATTTGGATTCTCATACCATGAGAATCCAAATTTCTATGGAGATGTAGGTTTTTGAGTGTATACAAGAAAATTTCCTATGCGAGCATGTCAAGGAGCACACTAGGATAAGAGGGACTGATACACCATCATTATTAGACCTTACATGGACACTGAGAATATTATATATGATATACCAGGGATGTAAAGATATAGTTTTGTAGTATAAGAGTGGTGGATGAATGGAACAGACTGACTGAGGACATGGTTAATGCAAACAGCATACATGAATTCAAAAGATTGTACGGTAGCAGACGGTGTTCAAGAGACGGGACCCAGGGAATGTAAAACTCCCTCCCCGTACAGTACAAATAGGTAAAAAGGGGTAATCACTTGCCCAGAGGGCATTGTCCCCAATCTATGCTTGGAAATGCCTTCCTACTGGCCCAAAAGGCAAGGAAGACTGTAAAATGCCACCCTTAAAATCAAAAGATGATATATGTACTAAAAGAAAAAACACCTCAAAACTTCCTAGGACTAACACTCTTTTATCAGATTGCCTGCAATCATCAGAAACACTATGGAGTGCACAGTAAAAAGATATCTAAGATGGTACTTGAAAGAATTTGCAAAGTGCACCAGACTAACCAAGTTGTAGTGACTATGTGGGACTATGGATTGAGGCTTTCAACAGCCTGGTAAAACAACAACCCAACCAAGCAGCCTGGGCCCTGCCCAATCTGAGAAGGCTGAAGACCCTTGAAGACTATTTTAAAGTATCTTTTAGGTACACACAAACACTACGTTAAGTAGAAATCAGATGCTTGATGCAGGTCAAGGTACAGGGGCTTGTGCATACTGTATGAAGACAGTTCATGACAGCAATGGCTGAAATGACACCTGTAGAACAGAAAGAGGGGAAGCAAAATTACATGGGACGGAAAAGAATAATTGGAGTGAGTTCTTTGATAAGATAGTACTCCCGGTGACACAGCCTCATCAAAAGTGATATTTCAATCCAGTATAACCTCTGGAGTATGGTAACACCTAACACAAAATATCATCTTTATCTTTCTTTTTTGAAAATGAGGTTTAGTAAAGGAAAAAATACTGGTGATTATCACAATTCATGTCTCTATTCACTGCCACCACCCATAAACCCTGATGTACAACATCTTGCTCATTGTTGTACATCTGATGTACAGCCTTCCTTGAGGTGTACATAACTATAGTAATAAGCTTTGTGGACTACTCATCTGTGCTGTACAGAAATATCTGTGCTATAAAGAAACAATGATGTAGAAACTTCTTAGATATTATCAAAGCAAAATAGCACAACCTGTGAAAGACAGTGGAATTATGGCTACAAATTCAAGTGGACTCCAAAACCCTAACTGGGAGCACTGGCCACTTGAAATTCATTACAGATGATCACTGCACAAACTCCCATGTATGACTTACCATCTTACTGATTATTACATACTATGTGAAGTCTCTCGTATATGATTTATTATTATAATGAATTTTGTATCCATTAAAACTCTGCTATTGTATTCAAATGTTGATGCAGTCATGGTCAGGAGTAAAGAACTGGAATTCAAGAACTGTACCCAGGAAAGTGCACTTGATATTACTAGAGTCGTGGAAACTAAGCCTCCTAAAGCAATAAGCTTTCACCTGTTCTAGCCTGAAGGATACATGATTGCAAAAAAGGAAAGAGAAGGTAAAGGATGAGAAGGATTAGCCCTCTTATAAAAGAGAATCTGAAGTTTTAAGAAGTCGTGAAAGATGGCTGACTCAGACAACACATTATGGAAATGGTATCTGTATAGAAGAAAAACATAATCACATCATTCTTATATGGATTTGTTTGAACAGTGTACATCATGGATAATTTTGTCTAATATAATCATAATGGACTGTCAGATATTTGAACTGCATGTTCAACACCTAGATCCAAAAAACAATAAGTAGGTGTAAAATTTCCTCATCTTCCCTTTTCCAAGGACTCAAGTGCAATGCAAGTAATACATATATTACCAGGACTAAGTGAAAGCCTGATCTGACCTGTTCATCATTCATTCACGAGTACCAAAACGGACCAGAATTATGTTAATCCTCACAATTCAATCCATGCAATAGGTTCTGAAAATATCCATTTGTATACAGAGTAAAACCTTCCAAAAAGCATGTATAATCCAAGTGGCTCACTGCAGTATAGAGCAGTGATGCTTGATTACTTCATATTACCTCACAGATCTCCTCGCATGGTGGACATACAACAGCACCTTCATGTAGCCATCCATTTTGGAAGATAGATATGTTTATATCCTGCAAATTAAGAAAATTTAATTAATGCTGCTGTTTCATTATAACCATAAACCAAAATTGTAATCATAATTGATGTCCATTATTCACCATCTACATCTCAAAGTATATTAGGCTGAGAAAGTCATACTCTGAATTTCTGTTTCCTTTTCAATATGGAACCAAATAATTATAAGTCTGCTTTCCACACTAAACAATATCCCCAAATATGGAAAGCAGGACATATATCTGATTCCTGTAAATAATAGAACTTAGGGAACCAAAGGCAGTCTGCAGCAACATAATGAATGAGTATGCATTGAAGCCAACTGTTAGTAACAACTTTGTAGACAGATGAAGATTAACTCTAGTGTTTACAACATAAATTTCATTTGAACATGATATATGGCATACTGAAAGACTTTTTTCAGTCTTATATGTGCTACATGAGAAAGAATCATCTCACCATGGACATGGTGAGTATATTTGCCTAAGGATCTAAATGATATTGCAATGCCCCTCAGAAGCTTCTGGAATTTGGTGCAATCAAGTCCTCTGAGCTTAACTTGCCCTTTATACAGTAAAATAGGAATAATACTCTTAAAAAAGTACAAAACTTCTGAGAGTTTAGTGAGGGATTTTGTAACCACATGTTCAATATAGCTTCCTTTATCTGGTTACTGTATTCTGTAAGACCTAGTCATGAGAACATGCGTAATTTTTCTGATTTCTTTACAACATCTGGATGTAACATATATATCACACATGAAAAGCATTTCTTAGCTTCAAAACTGAACTTTATATACTATACTTCTACTTCCCATAGCTTTACAAATTACAAACAATGTCTTATCAACTTAAATCAGAGAGCCATCAAATCTGTTTGAAATCTTATCTGCAGCCTTTATAACCTCTTTACTTTCAACCTACAGTCACTGTCTGAATGCTATATACTTCTAAGAGTTTAAGAAGTGATGTAACATGACTTTATGTCATATGTGATATAAAATATTACCTTATCATTTGTTTTTGCCTTTTCCCTTGTGCATCCAAAGTAAATTCATAACATGGCAGTACATTCATATTAACTTCTCCCATTTCCTTTCATCATTCAGTTTCACAGATATAGACTGCCATGTTTAAGAAGTTTCAGAAAATGTAATACACATTTACAAAATTGGGGCATATAGCACAATTTCAGTTCTCTTAAAAGTACTTACATGTACTAATACTTTATGAGAAGTTCATACTTGTTCTTCTCTGTATGTACATAACACTTGTCAGGACCTAGAAATAATAAAAACTCTTACTTGTCCACCTACCATGATGGCAGCATTTCCTTAATGAAAGCTTTCAAAAATATCAAAAATTCCTTAAACATACCTGATTTGCATGATAACAAGTATATGTATGATTTGCAACAATTATGTGCAATCTCCCATCAACACACATATACTGATAACAGCCTGAGCCCCAATGTTGCCACTGTCGAAGATGAGAGCAAGTGCGCTCAGTCCATTCTCGCTGTTGGTTAAAACATTTGCTTTCTTCGGTGTATGATTCAAGTGCAAAGTTTTTTTCCAAATCTGTGAGACAAGAGACAAGGACTAGTGAGACTTCAATTCATAACCATAGGATATGGCAAAGAAAGAAGTTAAAAACTTACAAACCTTTACTCTCCAAGGCAGTGCCCTGGGAGCAATGAAATGTTCCTCTGGAATATTAGGTCAGGATTCCTTCCTGAACCCGTTAAAATGATGAAGTCTTGCTATGCTACCCCTTATGTCTGAGTTGAATTGTCAAAGCCTTTGCTTGACTACAGGTTTTACTCTCTTGCTCTGTCAGTCAATCAGTAACTGCTCCATGGCTGACACCATCTTCCCTAAGGCTCTCTAAAACCAAAGCAATCACAATTCATGTATCACAATGCTAATCCAAAAAGATCACCAAAAGGCACAGAGAAAAGCTTTTTGGAGATGTAGGAGATGGGTGAGTAGGGTAAGGACAGGAAAAATTGCTTGTAGGGCACTGCCTCAGAAAGGTTTTACATTCTTCAAATTCCTCCTTTCCCTCTTTGTGCTTTGTGCCCAATGAACAATTAGGCATACTCACCTGAAGGTGGAGGGCTAGAGAAAAAACTCTCACTTCAGACTGGCAGTCAAAGGTGGACCAAAAATGACTCTTTGGGAGCAAGAAACTCCATAGCCACAGAAATTCTTTACTGAAGGCTTTGGTAGATACCTCCCAACCTTTTTAAGTGCTTTAGCATAGCTCCTAGGTTGAGTCAGCTCAACTAGTTTCTGTTCCAAAAGGAGAAAATGATTTCTTATGAAACCCCAAATAAAATCCAAATGATTAGGAAGAAATTTAAGTGGGGTAAAAGGCATAATGTTTTCTTGAAGAAATATCACACAAGTGGAAGAAAAAAATAAATGGTACCATTCTTAGCCAAAAACTATGGTTTGCTTTTCAACCTGACTTAGAAAAATTGTCACAGAAAAAAGAAAACCCAAGATTCCTGTGTCTGGATGAGCATGTAAATCAATAACTCAGTTTTCAGAGCTCAAGTTACAAGAAAAAGAGCTTAAACACAAAGAAACTGAAGAGTTACAATGTCAGGAACTGTCAGTCAAAAAGAGAACTCTCAAGCAGTCCAACTTATCAACTCTCCAAGACTTCAAATCTTAATCCACTTGCCCAATGCCATAATTATGGTTCACTTTCCCTTGTCTATAGGTGCTAATATAGTTTTTGCTCTAAAGAGCTGGCTGCTTGTATGCCACACCACTCGCTAGACCAAGCAATGCTTGGCAAGCTGCCATGTCACATAACTGTGTAGCCATTGGTAACTCAAGCATGGGTGGTTTTGATAACAGTTTCTTTCCCTTCACCTCAGAGCTTTGAAACTCTCTACCCTCTCCTGTCCTTCCCAATACTTAAGACCTGGTTCTTTTTAAGAAAGTTTTTTTTTCAATCCTGAAATTCATGAAAACCTTTCCTTGTCTTTTTTCTCTTTCATAAACCTCTTTATATTTCTATTAAGGTTCAGCCTCGATGTGGAATTTTGTCCATGATACAGCACTGGTGGCAGATCTGAGAAAGAAACAGCTAAAGTTGGTGGCTGAGTTTGGAAGAGTGTGTGAAAGAAGGAACTTGAGAGTATACGTAAATAAAAGCAAGATCATTAGGTTCAGCAGACTTGAGAGACAGGTTAGTTGGGGTGTGAGTTTGAAAGGAGAAAAATTGGAGGAAGTGAAATGTCTTAGATACCTGAGAATGGGAAGAGTAGCAAATGGAACAATGGAAGAAGTGAGTCATGGGTTGGGTGAAGGAAGCGAAAATCTGGGAGAGCTGAATATGTGTGGAAAGAGAGAACGTCATCTGGGTGGGCAAAAATGGGTATGTTTGTAGGTATAATAGTCACAACAATATTATTGGGATCTCAAGCATGGGCTATAGATAAGGCTGTGCAGAGGAGGGTAGATGTGTTGGAAATGAAATGTTTGAGGACAATATGTGGTGTGAGGAGGTTTGATTAAGTAATGAAGAGGTAAGAGAGAAGTGTGGTAACAAAAAGAGTGTGCTAAAATGGTTTGGACATAAGGAAAAAAAGGAATGAGGAAAGGTTGACAAATAGGACATATGTGTCAGAAGTAGAGGGAACAAGGAGAATGGGGAGATCAAACTGGAGATGGAAGGATGGAGTGAAAAGGATTTTGAGTAACTGGAGCCTTAACATGCAAGAAGGTGAAAGGCATGCACACCACAGAGTGAATTCGAAGTAAGTGGTATACAGGGGTCGACATGCTGTCAATGGACTGAATCAGTGCATGTGAAGCGGCCATGGTAAACCATGGAATGCTCTGTGGGGCCTGGTTGTGGACAGGGAACTGTGGTTACAATGCATTATCCATGACAACTAGAGAATGGATGCAAGAGAATGTGGCCCTTTCTTCATATGTTCCTGGCACTACCTTGCTAATGCAAGAAATGACAATCATATATGAAAAAAATTGAACAATCAATAAGGAAGTGCTTGCTTAACATGTCAATAAACCTTTCATTTCAACCATGCAAACACAAGCCAAGACAAAATTAAAGTTGTCAGAAGTTCTGCAAACACTCACATCACCCAAGCATTCACAGATATTAAGACACTGAATGGGCCTCTGCAGCTGATAAAGAAAAGTTTGCAATGTCACTACCCTCACTCTGCATCATTTGGAAAGGTTTACATGGCATCACTCCTTCCTTAGACTCAGACACAAACTCTGAAATGGGAAATGATGAAATGGAGATTTATCTAGAAGGCTGCAATGGCTTTGTCACAGATAAAGATAGAGAGGTACGAAATAGTATGGATACTAATTCAGACATGGAAGAAGAGGAAACTCAGACATAGAGGAAGAAGAAACTGATGTTAAAAGTGGAGGTTGGGACAACTCAGGCACAGATAAGAATGCAGAGAGACAGTAACTAGGGTATGGAAGGAGAGGGAGGGTGAAATTCCAGTAAATACTAAAAATACTGAAAATACTGAGATTACTTTGGGAAAAGACTTAAAAAGTAAAGGCTGGACCACAGGTATGGAAAGTGTAAAGTGAGATGCAGTGATAAAAGAAAGAAATCACTAGATGTCCAGAGTCTGTTCATACTGTGAGAAGAACTTACATGTGCGATGAGACTAGCATATCATACTGAGGAAAATGTACATTCAAACACTCCAAAAAATGTCTGGACTTGCTTCAAATATGTAAATGCCACTTTGGGGATGGACACAGATTTTGATTTTCCAACCTTGATTAAGGAAATCATTAGTTTAGGTGCTGCCTGAAAGATTACTATGAGGATCACTAAATATTAGAGTTAATGAGGTGAATGCAAGAGCTTTGGAGAGAAGGGCAAGTTTGCAGTCTGTTGTGGAGAAGAGGGCTTGGGAAGAAAGTTGTTGTTCACTGATGATACAGCGCTGGTGGCTGATTCGGGTGAGAAACTGCAGAAGCTGGTGACTGAGTTTGGGAAAGTGTGTGAAAGAAGAAAGCTGAGAGCAAATGTGAATAAGAGCAAGGTTATTAGGTACAGTAAGGTAGAGGGACAAGTCAATTGGGAAGTAAGTTTGAATGGAGAAACACTGGAGGAAGTGAAGTGTTTTAGATATCTGGGAGTGGATTTAGGAGAGGATGGAACCATGGAAGTGAGTCACAGGTAGGGGAGGGGGCTAAGGATCTGGGAGCGTTGAAGAATGTGTGGAAGGCGAGAACATTATCTCGGAAAGCAAAAATGGGTATGTTTGAAGGAATAGCGGTTCCAACAATGTTATATGGTTGCGAGGCATGGGCTATAGATAGAGTTGTGCGGAGGAGGGTGGATGTGTTGGAAATGAGATGTTTGAGGACAATATGCGGTGTGAAGTGGTTTGATTAAGTAAAGAAAGGGTAAGAGAGATGTGTGGTAATAAAAAGAGTGTGGTTGAGAGAGCAGAAGAGGGTGTATTGAAATGGTTTGGTCACATGGAGAGAATGAGTGAGGAAAGATTGACAAAGAGGATATATGTGTCAGAGGTGGAGGGAACGAGGAGAAGTGGGAGACCAAATTGGAGGTGGAAGGATGGAGTGAAAAAGATTTTGAGCGATCGGGGCCTGAACATGCAGGAGGGTGAAAGGCATGCAAGGAACAGAGTGATCTGGAACGATGTGGTATACCGGGTCAACATGCTATCAATGGATTGAACCAGGGCATGTGAAGCGTCTGGGGTAAACCATGGAAAGTTTTGTGGGGCCTGGATGTGGAAAGGGAGCCGTGGTTTCGGTGCATTATACATGACAGCTAGAGACTGAGCGGGAATGAATGTGGCCTTTGTTGTCTTTTCCTAACACTACCTCACATGCAAGTGGGAGGAGGGGGGCGTCAATTCATGTGTGACAGGGTGGCGACGGGAATAAATAAAGGCAGCAAGTATGAATTATGTACATGTGTATATATGTATATGTGTGTATGTATATATATGTATACGTTGAAATGTATAGGTATGTATATGTGTGTGTGTGGACATGTATGTATATACATGTGTATGCAGATGAGCTGGGCCATTCTTTTGCCTGTTTCCTTGTGCTACCTCGCTAACATGGGAGACAGCGACAAAGTATAATGATAATGATAAAAAAAATAATAATCCCTCAAGACAATCATAATTCATGCCATTTTTTAGATATGGACATGGGGCCAAAACAGAACCAGGGAGAGAAGTGCCAGAAGAGGAAAAGAATTGGCTTCCCTCTACAAAATGATACAGTAATTGATAGTTCCCTTATCAAGTTCAAGACATCAAACCTCATTAATACCCCAGAACAACTGAGAAACAAGTCGTGTACCATCCTTCACATACGCTACTATATGGGGACTCGAATCACACAGGACAAATTGAGTCCCATTTACAGGTTGCTTGCTGAATGAATCAAATGCAGAATTGTGGCCTTCACAAAAATAAACATGAAAGACTCTGAAGAGAGGTCTGGATCCCAAACTAAAACCTGTACAGATGTTGACAAAATTAAAGGACTGCGTGGAAAACTTGGACTTTATGTAATAGGCAGTCTTACATAAATTGAGCCCCTAAACTCATTTAATGATGTAAGAGATGCATTTGTTGCTAAGGCTGGAAATCAAAACCTGATAATTGCACACATGAATTCAAGGAATAAATAAAAAATAATCATGTTTTGATTTTCTCAGAAACTGAGTCCCAAATGCATTTTTAGGGGACTAGTTCTCCATAAGTCAGCAAATACCAAAGCCATACCAGAAGAAATAACACATTTGATTTACTAATATGTGACATCACTGCCTCAAGCACCCTGTATTCTGATCACAAACTAATTGAACTCAAAACAAGTTTACATGCTAAACTACTTATGAAAAACACACATTACCATGGAGGTGTATTCAGTAATTTCAGTTTCAAAGCCTCAACTCCTCTAAATGGATATGTATGTGAACCAGACAATTCCTCTATACAAACATTAAGCAACGAGTTTTGCATCTCTATTTTAAGGCTCTTCGTCAAGTTTGAGTGGTTGCCAAGGTGACAGAGCACAACTTAGTCATCCTCTTAGTCATGTCATTCACATCTAATTCTTGTGACTTTCCTACAATGGAAACTGAGCAGTTTTTACCTAGATTTAGAGAACCAAGCAAATAATCCTAAATTACTTGACAATGATGTTCTGTCTTTGGACCATGAGGAGTGATTTCATGGATACGGTCTCTTCCAGTACTGAAAAGTGAACAAGATGAGGCAGTTCTTTTAGTACATGTCAAGCCTATATTGTTTCAAATCCTAGTTGTAGCAATAAGACCACAGTCAACCTAACTGTTTATCTTAGGTTAGATTGTTGTTTGCTAATGCCATGGCACTAGTTACAGATTTGAGTAAGATAGTGAAGGAGCTGGTGTCTGAGTTTGGGAGTGAGTTTGAAAGGAGAAATTTGTGAGTGAATAAGAATAAAATCAAGGTCATCAGGTTTAGCTGTGGAAAGAGACATGTTAGTTGGACAGTAAGTTTGAATGGGGAGAACCTGGAGGAAGCTGAGTGGGCATGGTAATGAATGGAACAATGGAAGGTGATGTGACCCAAAGGAGTAGTAGTAGTAGTAGTAGTAGTAGTAGTAGTGTGCGTGCATGCATGCGTGTATGTGTGTGTGTGTGTGTGTGTGTGTGTGTGTGTGTGTGTGTGTGTGTGTGTGTGTGTGTGTGTGGGCATCAATGATATAGTCCAGTTGCCTGTGGTGTCTCAGCTAAAGAAAAAAAATACTGCCAAACAGAGAAGGGAGAATAAAATTTGGAAAATAACATATCAAATGCTGTAACATCGAATTCCATCTTAGTACAACTACATTACCCAAACCTTTACACACACCTGGATTATTTTCCATAAACTGGCAGTGTGATCCCCGAATGATGACATCCTGACTCTTCCAAGTGAACTCTTGTATGTAAGGGCAGTAATCAGCAAGTGCCACTGAGCCTCCATAATGGCCAACTCTGTGTGCTGACACATGAGGAATAACTCCAAAGTTCTGAAGAAACAAAAGATATTTGATTCATAAACCATCTCAATCTTAAAGAAAACAAAACTCTTTCATATCAAAAACCAGAATTAGTAGGGAAAACATACTTTTGTGCCTGAAGTACATTTTGATTACAAAAATCTATCAGCTATAATATTCATATCAATAATTGAAACATTTTCAATCTTAGAAGAAGGAACAGTTTAAATAAGTACAATTCTACATTGCTCCTCACATTTGAGATACACTATTTCAAAGTAAGTGGCCATATTTCACATACCAATATTATTGCATAACACTAAAACAATCTACCTATTATTGATACCTTACCTGGTAATGAGATGGCAGCTGATTCTTATGTTCAATCAAATTACAGAGAGCTACGGAGCTTCGGTCTTCCGTACAGTCTGTTTCAAGAGGGTCTCTCTTAACTTTGTTGCAGAAGGGATGGATGCTTTTGCCTCTGTGTAAAGAAATGATTTTGACACCTGAAGAATTTTCTTTCTCAATGATCTCACAATAATGAAAATGTTTCCCTTCTGTGTGCATACCTAAGGGCAAGATAAAGCAAATTTCAAAAAAAGGTTGCAAAGTTTTTGGGTGTAAACACTGCTCCTGAATAAATCAATGACCCACTAACATGTGATGGATGCTAACCCAACTACAGGGAATGCATCACCAACTGTTACAAGTCTGCTGATTTCCCAGTGTACACTCTGTTCAGAACTTATGTGTTCAATACTAGCTACAGTACCCCATCCACTGGACAGGTGAAATAAAAATTCATTTGAAACAAAAACGAAAAAAAATCTCTTTTATCTCATCACAAGAACATTTAAGAACATTCATTTAAATCTTGAAGCTAATTTACCAGTAACCTCCCCATTCATAATCTTCCTCATATGATTCTGTATGACTGTGATTTGTTTGGTGCTGATTGGTCATAAAAGACAAAAAATATCTAGCACAATAACTTTAACTGGTGTTCCCTGCGATGTGTGCTCAGTTGACAAATGTCTCCATATTGCTGCCAGACATGCAACTGAATATTACACATCCCAGAAAGCCAGGAAGGGAACATGAAATGGTTTTGACAGAGGGTTCAGTCGTCAGCACCCTTGTGCTTCTACTTGCTGTGCAGGCTATGGAAAGAGAGAATGTTATCTTGGAGAGCAAAAATGGGTATGTTTGAAGGAATAGTAGTTCCAACAATATAATATGGTTGCAAGGCATGGGCTATAGATAGGGCTGTACGGTGGAGGGTGGATGTGTTGGAAATGAAATGTCTGAGGACAATATGTGGTGTGAGGTGGTTTGATCAGGTAAGTAATGAAAGGATAAGAGAGATGTGTGGTAATAAAAAGTGTGTGGTTGAGAGAGCAGAAGAAGGTGTCTTGAAATGGTTTGGACATATGGAGAAAATGAGTGAGGAAAGATTGACAAAGATATATGTTTCACAGGTGGAGGAGCAGGGAAAAGCAGGAGACCAAATTAGAGGTGGAAGGATGGAGTGAAAAAGATTTTGAGCGATCAGGCCCTGAACATACAGGAATAGAGTGAATTGGAACAATGTGGTATATCGGGGTCGATGTGCTGTCAATGGACTGAACTAGGGCATGTGAAGCATCTGGGGTAAACAATGGAAATGTCTGTAGGGCCTGAATGTGGATGGGGAGCTGTGGTTTCAGAGCATTACACATGACAGCTAGAGACTGAGTGTGAATGAATATGGCCTTTTTTGTCTGTTTTCCTGGCACTACCTTGCTGAAGCGGAGGTTAGCAATGCTATTTCCTGTGGGGCGGGGTAGCGACAGAAATAGATGAATGCAAGCAGGTATGAAAATGTACGTGTAATATGTATATGTTTGTGTATATATATGTTAATATGTATATGTATGAATATGTGCATGCATGGGCATTCATATATATATATATATATATATATATATATATATATATATATATATATATATATATATATATACATATATATATATATATATATTTTTTTTTTTTCGCTTTGTTGCTGTCTCCCGCATTTGCGAGGTAGTGCAAGGAAACAGACGAAGAAATGGCCCAACCCACCCCCATACACATGTATATACATACGTCCACACATGCAAAATATACATATCTACACAGCTTTCCATGGTTCACCCCAGACGCTTCACATGCCCTGATTCAATCCACTGACAGCACGTCAACCCCGGTATACCACATCGACCCAATTCACTCTATTCCTTGCCCTCCTTTCTCCCTCCTGCATGTTCAGGCCCCGATCACACAAAATCTTTTTCACTCCATCTTTCCACCTCCAATTTGGTCTCCCACTTCTCTTTTCCTCCACCTCTGACACATATATCCTCTTGGTCAATCTTTCCTCACTCATTCTCTCCATGTGTCCAAACCATTTCAAAACACCCTCTTCTGCTCTCTCAACCACGCTCTTTTTATTTCCACACATCTCTCTTACCCTTACGTTACTTACTCGATCAAACCACCTCACACCACACATTGTCCTCAAATATCTCATTTCCAGCACATCCATCCTCCTGCGCACAACTCTATCCATAGCCCACGCCTCGCAACCATACAACATTGTTGGAACCATTATTCCTTCAAACATACCCATTTTTGCTTTCCAAGATAATGTTCTCGACTTCCACACATTCTTCAAGGCTCCCAGAATTTTCGCCCCCTCCCCCACCCTATGATCTACTTCCGCCTCCATGGTTCCATCCGCTCCATGGTTCCATCCGCTGCCAGATCCACTCCCAGATATCTAAAACACTTTACTTCCTCCAGTTTTTCTCCATTCAAACTTACCTCCCAATTGACTTGACCCTCAACCCTACTGTACCTAATTACCTTGCTCTTATTCACATTTACTCTTAACTTTCTTCTTTCACACACTTTACCAAAATCAGTCACCAGCTTCTGCAGTTTCTCACATGAATCAGCCACCAGCGCTGTATCATCAGCGAACAACAACTGACTCACTTCCCAAGCTCTCTCATCCAAAACAGACTTCATACTTGCCCCTCTTTCCAAAACTCTTGCATTTACCTCCCTAACAACTCCATCCATAAACAAATTAAACAACCATGGAGACATCACACACCCCTGCCGCAAACCTACATTCACTGAGAACCAATCACTTTCCTCTCTTCCTACACGTACACATGCCTTACATCCTCGATAAAAACTTTTCATTGCTTCTAACAACTTGCCTCCCACACCATATATTCTTAATACCTTCCACAGAGTATCTCTATCAACTCTATCATATGCCTTCTCCAGATCCATAAATGCTACATACAAATCCATTTGCTTTTCTAAGTATTTCTCGCATACATTCTTCAAAGCAAACACCTGATCCACACATCCTCTACCACTTCTGAAACCACACTGCTCTTCCCCAATCTGATGCTCTGTACATGCCTTCACCCTCTCAATCAATACCCTCCCATATAATTTATATATATATATATATATATATATATATATACATTTCCTTTTTCCATAGCCAGAGGTTGAACCATTATGTGACATTCATTTATATGTATTTATATGTATGTGTGTGTGTGTGTGTATGTGTGTATGTATGTGTATGTGTGTGTATGTGTATATGTGTATATATATGTATATTATCCCTGGGGATAGGGGTGAAAGAATACTTCCCACGTATTCCTCGCGTGTCGTAGAAAGCGACTAGAGGGGACGGGAGCGGGGGGCCAGAAATCCTCCCCTCCTTGTATTAACTTTCTAAAATGGGAAACAGAAGAAGGAGTCACGCGGGGAGTGCTCATCCTCCTCGAAGGCTCAGAGTGGGGTGCCTAAATGTGTGTGGATGTAACCAAGATGTGAAAAAAGGAGAGATAGGTAGTATGTTTGAGGAAAGGAACCTGGATGTTTTGGCTCTGAGTGAAACGAAGCTCAAGGGTAAAGGGGAAGAGTGGTTTGGGAATGTCTGGGGAGTAAAGTCAGGGGTTAGTGAGAGGACAAGAGCAAGGGAAGGAGTAGCAATACTCCTGAAACAGGAGTTGTGGGAGTATGTGATAGAATGTAAGAAAGTAAATTCTCGATTAATATGGGTAAAACTGAAAGTTGATGGAGAGAGGTGGGTGATTATTGGTGCATATGCACCTGGGCATGAGAAGAAAGATCATGAGAGGCAAGTGTTTTGGGAGCAGCTGAATGAGTGTGTTAGTGGTTTTGATGCACGAGACCGGGTTATAGTGATGGGTGCTTTGAATGCAAAGGTGAGTAATGTGGCAGTTGAGGGAATAATTGGTATACATGGGGTGTTCAGTGTTGTAAATGGAAATGGTGAAGAGCTTGTAGATTTATGTGCTGAAAAAGGACTGATGATTGGGAATACCTGGTTTAAAAAGCGAGATATACATAAGTATACTTATGTAAGTAGGAGAGATGGCCAGAGAGCGTTACTGGATTACGTGTTAATTGACAGGCGTGCGAAAGAGAGACTTTTGGATGTTAATGTGCTGAGAGGTGCAACTGGAGGGATGTCTGATCATTATCTTGTGGAGGCTAAGGTGAAGATTTGTATGGGTTTTCAGAAAAGAAGAGTGAATGTTGGGGTGAAGAGGGTGGTGAGAGTAAGTGAGCTTGGGAAGGAGACCTGTGCGAGGAAGTACCAGGAGAGACTGAGTACAGAATGGAAAAAGGTGAGAACAATGGAAGTAAGGGGAGTGGGGGAGGAATGGGATGTATTTAGGGAATCAGTGATGGATTGCGCAAAAGATGCTTGTGGCATGAGAAGAGTGGGAGGTGGGTTGATTAGAAAGGGTAGTGAGTGGTGGGATGAAGAAGTAAGAGTATTAGTGAAAGAGAAGAGAGAGGCATTTGGACGATTTTTGCAGGGAAAAAATGCAATTGAGTGGGAGATATATAAAAGAAAGAGACAGGAGGTCAAGAGAAAGGTGCAAGAGGTGAAAAAAAGGGCAAATGAGAGTTGGGGTGAGAGAATATCATTAAATTTTAGGGAGAATAAAAAGATGTTCTGGAAGGAGGTAAATAAAGTGCGTAAGACAAGGGAGCAAATGGGAACTTCAGTGAAGGGCGCAAATGGGGAGGTGAAAACAAGTAGTGGTGATGTGAGAAGGAGATGGAGTGAGTATTTTGAAGGTTTGTTGAATGTGTTTCATGATAAAGTGGCAGATATAGGGTGTTTTGGTCGAGGTGGTGTGCAAAGTGAGAGGGTTAGGGAAAATGATTTGGTAAACAGAGAAGAGGTAGTGAAAGCTTTGCGGAAGATGAAAGCCGGCAAGGCAGCAGGTTTGGATGGTATTGCAGTGGAATTTATTAAAAAAGGGGGTGACTGTATTGTTGACTGGTTGGTAAGGCTATTTAATGTATGTATGACTCATGGTGAGGTGCCTGAGGATTGGCGGAATGCGTGCATAGTGCCATTGTACAAAGGCAAAGGGGATAAGAGTGAGTGCTCAAATTACAGAGGTATAACTTTGTTGAGTATTCCTGGTAAATTATATGGGAGGGTATTGATTGAGAGGGTGAAGGCATGTACAGAGCATCAGATTGGGGAAGAGCAGTGTGGTTTCAGAAGTGGTAGAGGATGTGTGGATCAGGTGTTTGCTTTGAAGAATGTATGTGAGAAATACTTAGAAAAGCAAATGGATTTGTATGTAGCATTTATGGATCTGGAGAAGGCATATGGTAGAGTTGATAGAGATACTCTGTGGAAGGTATTAAGAATATACGGTGTGGGAGGCAAGTTGTTAGAAGCAATGAAAAGTTTTTATCGAGGATGTAAGGCATGTGTACGTGTAGGAAGAGAGGAAAGTGATTGGTTCTCAGTGAATGTAGGTTTGCGGCAGGGGTGTGTGATGTCTCCATGGTTGTTTAATTTGTTTATGGATGGGGTTGTTAGGGAGGTAAATGCAAGAGTTTTGGAAAGAGGGGCAAGTATGAAGTCTGTTGGGGATGAGAGAGCTTGGGAAGTGAGTCAGTTGTTGTTCGCTGATGATACAGCGCTGGTGGCTGATTCATGTGAGAAACTGCAGAAGCTGGTGACTGAGTTTGGTAAAGTGTGTGGAAGAAGAAAGTTAAGAGTAAATGTGAATAAGAGCAAGGTTATTAGGTACAGTAGGGTTGAGGGTCAAGTCAATTGGGAGGTGAGTTTGAATGGAGAAAAACTGGAGGAAGTGAAGTGTTTTAGATATCTGGGAGTGGATCTGGCAGCGGATGGAACCATGGAAGCGGAAGTGGATCATAGGGTGGGGGAGGGGGCGAAAATTCTGGGGGCCTTGAAGAATGTGTGGAAGTCGAGAACATTATCTCGGAAAGCAAAAATGGGTATGTTTGAAGGAATAGCGGTTCCAACAATGTTGTATGGTTGCGAGGCGTGGGCTACGGATAGAGTTGTGCGCAGGAGGATGGATGTGCTGGAAATGAGATGTTTGAGGACAATGTGTGGTGTGAGGTGGTTTGATCGAGTGAGTAACGTAAGGGTAAGAGAGATGTGTGGAAATAAAAAGAGCGTGGTTGAGAGAGCAGAAGAGGGTGTTTTGAAGTGGTTTGGGCACATGGAGAGAATGAGTGAGGAAAGATTGACCAAGAGGATATATGTGTCGGAGGTGGAGGGAACGAGGAGAAGAGGGAGACCAAATTGGAGGTGGAAAGATGGAGTGAAAAAGATTTTGTGTGATCGGGGCCTGAACATGCAGGAGGGTGAAAGGAGGGCAAGGAATAGAGTGAATTGGAGCGATGTGGTATACCGGGGTTGACGTGCTGTCAGTGGATTGAATCAGGGCATGTGAAGCGTCTGGGGTAAACCAGGGAAAGCTGTGTAGGTATGTATATTTGCGTGTGTGGACGTATGTATATACATGTGTATGGGGGGGGTTGGGCCATTTCTTTCGTCTGTTTCCTTGCGCTACCTCGCAAACGCGGGAGACAGCGACAAAGTATAATAAAAATAAAAATAATAATATATATATATATTTATATATATATATATATATATATATATATATATATATATATATATATATATATATATATATATACACACATAAACATATATTTATTTTGCTTTGTCGCTGTCTCCCGCATTAGCGAGGTAGCGCAAGGAAACAGATGAAAGAATGGCCCAACCCGCCCTCATACACATGTATATACATACACGTCCACACACAAATATACATGCCTATACATCTCAATGTACACATATATATACACACACAGACATATAAATATATACACATGTACATAATTCATACTGTCTGCCTTTATTTTTTCCCATCGCCACCCCGCCACACATGGAATACCAACCCCCTCCCCCCTCATGTGTACGAGGTAGCGCTAGGAAAAGACACCAAAGGCCCCATTCGTTCACACTCAGTCTCTAGCTGTCATGTAATAATGCACCGAAACCACAGCTCCCATTCCACATCCAGGCCCCACAGAATTTTCCATGGTTTACCCCAGACGCTTCACATGCCCTGGTTCAATCCATTGACAGCACGTCAACCCCGGTATACCACATCGTTCCAAATCACTCTATTCCTTGCACCCCTTTCACCCTCCTGCATGTTCAGGCACCGATCACTCAAAATCTTTTTCACTCCATCTTTCCACCTAGAATTTGGTCTCCCACTTCTCCTGGTTCCCTCCACCTCTGACACATATATCCTCTTTGTCAATCTTTCCTCACTCATTCTCTCCATGTGACCAAACCATTTCAAAACACCCTCTTCTGCTCTCTCAACCACACTCTTTTTATTTCCACACATCTCTCTCACCCTTACATATATATATATATATATATATATATATATATATATATATATATATATATATATATATATATATATATATTTTTTTTTTTTTTTTTTTTTTCATACTATTCGTCATTTCCCGCATTAGCGAGGTAGCGCTAAGAACAGAGGACTGGGCCTTTGAGGGAATATCCTCACCTGGCCCCCTTCTCTGTTCCTTCTTTTGGAAAAAAAAAAAAAAAAAAAAAAAAAAAAAAAAACGAGAGGGGAGGATTTCCAGCCCCCCGCTCCCTTCCCTTTTAGTCGCCTTCTACGACACGCAGGGAATACGTGGGAAGTATTCTTTCTCCCCTATCCCCAGGGATATATATATATATATATATATATATATATATATTTTTTTGCTTTGTCGCTGTCTCCCGCGTTTGCGAGGTAGCGCAAGGAAACAGACGAAAGAAATGGCCCAACCCACCCCCATACACATGTATATACATACATCCACACACGCAAATATACATACCTAAACAGCTTTCCATGGATATATATATATATATATATATATATATATATATATATATATATATCCCTGGGGATAGGGGATTAAGAATACTTCCCACGTATTCCCTGTGTGTCGTAGAAGGCGATTAAAAGGGGAGGGAGCAGGGGGCTGGAAATCCTCCCCTCTCTTTTTTTTTTTTTTTTTTTAATTTTCCAAAAGAAGGAACAGATGGGGCCAGGTGAGGATATTCAAAAAAAAGCCCAGTCCTCTGTTCTTAACGCTACCTCGCTAACGTGGGAAATGGCGAATAATTTAAAAGAAAATGTGTATGTGTAGGAAGAGAGGAAAGTGATTGGTTCTCAGTGAATGTAGGTTTGCGGCAGGGGTGTGTGATGTCTCCATGGTTGTTTAATTTGTTTATGGATGGGGTTGTTAGGGAGGTAAATGCAAGAGTTTTGGAAAGAGGGGCAAGTATGAAGTCTGTTGGGGATGAGAGAGCTTGGGAAGTGAGTCAGTTGTTGTTCGCTGATGATACAGCGCTGGTGGCTGATTCATGTGAGAAACTGCAGAAGCTGGTGACTGAGTTTGGTAAAGTGTGTGAAAGAAGAAAGTTAAGAGTAAATGTGAATAAGAGCAAGGTAATTAGGTACAGTAGGGTTGAGGGTCAAGTCAATTGGGAGGTAAGTTTGAATGGAGAAAAACTGGAGGAAGTAAAGTGTTTTAGATATCTGGGAGTGGATCTGGCAGCGGATGGAACCATGGAAGCGGAAGTGGATCATAGGGTGGGGGAGGGGGCGAAAATTCTGGGAGCCTTGAAGAATGTGTGGAAGTCGAGAACATTATCTCGGAAAGCAAAAATGGGTATGTTTGAAGGAATAGTGGTTCCAACAATGTTGTATGGTTGCGAGGCGTGGGCTATGGATAGAGTTGTGCGCAGGAGGATGGATGTGCTGGAAATGAGATGTTTGAGGACAATGTGTGGTGTGAGGTGGTTTGATCGAGAAAGTAACGTAAGGGTAAGAGAGATGTGTGGAAATAAAAAGAGCGTGGTTGAGAGAGCAGAAGAGGGTGTTTTGAAATGGTTTGGGCACATGGAGAGAATGAGTGAGGAAAGATTGACCAAGAGGATATATGTGTCGGAGGTGGAGGGAACGAGGAGAAGTGGGAGACCAAATTGGAGGTGGAAAGATGGAGTGAAAAAGATTTTGTGTGATCAGGGCCTGAACATGCAGGAGGGTGAAAGGAGGGCAAGGAATAGAGTGAATTGGATCGATGTGGTATACCGGGGTTGACGTGCTGTCAGTGGATTGAATCAGGGCATGTGAAGCGTCTGGGGTAAACCATGGAAAGTTGTGTAGGTATGTATATCTGTGTGTGTGGACGTATGTATATACATGTGTATGGGGGTGGGTTGGGCCATTTCTTTCTTCTGTTTCCTTGTGGTACCTCGCAAATGCAGGAGACAGTGACAAAGCAAAAAAAAAAAAAAATATATATATATATATATATATATATATATATATATATATATATACATATATATATATATATTTCTTTCGTCTGTTTCCTTGCGCTACCTCGCAAACGCGGGAGACAGCGACAAAGCAAAAAAAGAAAAAAAAAAAAGATATATGTGCGTGTGTGTGTGTGTGTATATGAGTGGATGGGCCATTCTTCGTCTGTTTCCTGGCACTACCACACTGACGCAGGAAACAGCAATTAAGTATAGTAAAATAAATAAACCAAGGAAAGTTTTGTGGGGCCTGGATGTGGAAATAGAGCTGTGGTGTCATCTCATTACACATGACAGCTAGAGACTGAGTGTGAACGAATGTGGCCTTTGTTGTCTTTTCCTGGTGCTACCTCGCCCGTGGGGGGAGGGGGGTGCTGTTTCATGTGTGGTGAGGTGGCAATAGGAATGGATGGGGGCAGCAAGTATGAGTGTGTACATGTGTATATATATGTATATGTCTGTGTATGTATATGTATGCATACGGTGAAATGTATAGGTATATATATGTGCATGTGTGGGCATTTATGTATATACATGTGTATGTGGGTGGGTTGGGCCATTCTTTCATCTGTTTCCTTGCGCTACCTTGCAAACATGGGAGACAGTGAATCAGTAAGTATAATAATAAAATAAATAAATATAAAGAATGGGTTTTGAGTTATATTGATGCTGAACAGAGATAGGGTCTTCATGCGACTATTCTGTAACAACTGTTAAAAATCATATACAATAAGGTGAAGTAGGTTGATAAAACATGAAAATCATCTCTAACAGAGAACACAAACAAGAATTCAGACATCCTCACCTTTTAGTCTGTTCCTCCATATAAGTCTTGCAACTCTTCATGGCAAATGTGCAGCCTAAGTGACGCCCCCATTTAAGAGGTTGAGCAAGGTGGTAATTGGCCCGATACCATCCTGTGTCTTCCATTAAAGCCAGTGTAATCCGTGAGTATGTAGGATTTTGTGTGTGTGTGCCAGTCATTGCTTCATTCTGAAAAATACGTAATTCTAATATTCCAGTAATGTGATTCTGACAAAGTTCTAGTAGCTTAAATCTTGTTTCCTGTCTTAATGAATAAACCATCAACCATAAACTTACATAAATTGATTTAAAATCTGTCCATATCTCACACTCACTTTCCTGTTGCATACACAGAAGAGAGGTTTATAAAATACTATCCAAAGGTTTCTTTCAGTCATTTCCACTATACTTTATTCTGATTCACTATGATGCTACCTCATGAAGGCCACAAAGGGAATTAACAGAATTAGAACATCAGTCAGTTAGTATGTTTATGGAAACGTGAAATGAACTTTTCTTTAAATCACTTCCTATCATCTAAAATATGCTCATAATCATAAGAAAGCTGAGAGTAAATGTGAATAAAAGCAAGGTTATTAGGTACAGTAGGGTTGAGGGACAAGTCAACTGGGAGGTAAGTTTGAATGGAGAAAAACTGGAGGAAGTGAATTTGGCAGTGGATGGAACCATGGAAGCGAAAGTGAATCATAGGGTGGGGGAGGGGGCAAAAGTTCTGGGAGTGTTGAAAAATGTGTGAAAGTCGAGAACGTTATCTTGCAAAGCAAAAATGGGTATGTTTGAAGGAATAGTGGTACCAACAATGTTATATAGTTGTGAGGCGTGGGCTATAGATACAGTTGTGAGGAGGAGGGTGGACGTGCTGGAAATGAGATGCTTGAGGACAATATGTGGTGTGAGGTGGTTTGATTGAATAAGTAATGAAAGGGTAAGAGAGATGTGCGGTAATAAAAAGAGTGTGGTTGAGAGAGTAGAAGAGGGTGTTTTGAAATGGTTTGGTCACATGGAGAGAATGAGTGAGGAAAGATTGACCAAGAGGATATATGTGTCAGAGGTAGAGGGAACGAGGAGAAGTGGGAGACTAAATTGGAGGTGGAAAGATGGAGTGAAAAAAATTTTGAGTGATTGGGGCCTGAACATGCAGGAGGGTGAAAGGAGGGCAAGGAATAGAGTGAATTGGATCGATGTGGTATACCGGGGTTGACATGCTGTCAGTGGATTGAATCAGGGCATGTGAAGCATCTGGGGTAAACCATGGAAAGCTGTGTAGGTATGTATATTTGCATGTGTGGACATGTATGTATATACATGTGTATGGGGGTGGGTTGGGCCATTTCTTTTGTCTGTTTCCTTGCGCTACCTCGCAAACGCGGGAGACAGCGACAAAGCAAAAAAAAAAAAAAATAAAAAAAATAAAAAAATAAAATAGTAAATATATATATATATTTTTTTTATTTTATTATACTTTGTCGCTGTCTCCCGCGTTTGCGAGGTAGCGCAAGGAAACAGACGAAAGAAATGGCCCAACCCCCCCCATACACATGTATATACATGCATCCACACACGCAAATATACATACCTACACAGCTTTCCATGGTTTACCCCAGACGCTTCACATGCCCTGATTCAATCCACTGACAGCACGTCAACCCCGGTATACCACATCACTCCAATTCACTCTATTCCTTGCCCTCCTTTCACCCTCCTGCATGTTCAGGCCCCGATCACACAAAATCTTTTTCACTCCATCTTTCCACCTCCAATTTGGTCTCCCTCTTCTCCTCGTTCCCTCCACCTCCGACACATATATCCTCTTGGTCAATCTTTCCTCACTCATTCTCTCCATGTGCCCAAACCACTTCAAAACACCCTCTTCTGCTCTCTCAACCACACTCTTTTTATTTCCACACATCTCTCTTACCCTTACGTTACTCACTCGATCAAACCACCTCACACCACACACTGTCCTCAAACATCTCATTTCCAGCACATCCATCCTCCTGCGCACAACTCTATCCATAGCCCACGCCTCGCAACCATACAACATTGTTGGAACCAATATTCCTTCAAACATACCCATTTTTGCTTTCCGAGATAATGTTCTCGACTTCCACACATTCTTCAAGGTCCCCAGAATTTTCGCCCCCTCCCCCACCCTATGATTCACTTCCGCTTACATGGTTCCATCCGCTGCCAAATCCACTCCCAGATATCTAAAACACTTTACTTCCTCCAGTTTTTCTCCATTCAAACTTACCTCCCAATTGACTTGACCCTCAACCCTACTGTACCTAATAACCTTGCTCTTATTCACATTTACTCTTAACTTTCTTCTTTCACACACTTTACCAAACTCAGTCACCAGCTTCTGCAGTTTCTCACATGAATCAGCCACCAGCGCTGTATCATCAGCGAACAACAACTGACTCACTTCCCAAGCTCTCTCATCCCCAACAGACTTCATACTTGCCCCTCTTTCCAAAACTCTTGCATTCACCTTCCTAACAACCCCATCCATAAACAAATTAAACAACCATGGAGACATCACACTCCCCTGCCACAAACCTACACTCTATGAGAACCAATCACTTTCCTCTCTTCCTACATGTACACATGCCTTACATCCTCGATAAAAACTTTTCACTGCTTCTAACAACTTGCCTCCCACACCATACATTCTTAGTACCTTCCACAGAGCATCTCTATCAACTCTATCATATGCCTTCTCCAGATCCATAAATGCTACAGACAAATCCATTTGCTTTTCTAAGTATTTCTCACATACATTCTTCAAAGCAAACACCTGATCCACACATCCTCTACCATGTCTGAAACCACACTGCTCTTCCCCAATCTGATGCTCTGTACATGCCTTCACCCTCTCAATCAATACCCTCCCATATAATTTACCAGGAATACTCAACAAACTTATACCTCTGTAATTTGAGCACTCACTCTTATCCCCTTTGCCTTTGTACAATGGCACTATGCACGCATTCCGCCAATCCTCAGGCACCTCACCATGAGTCATACATACATTAAATAACCTTATCAACCAGTCAACAATACAGTCACCCCCTTTTTTAATAAATTCCACTGTAATACCATCCAAACCTGCTGCCTTGCCGGCTTTCATCTTCCGCAAATCTTTTACTACCTCTTCTCTGTTTACCAAATCATTTTCCCTAACCCTCTCACTTTGCACACCACCTCGACCAAAACACCCTATATCTGCCACTCTATCATCAAACACATTCAACACACCTTCAAAATA
Source organism: Panulirus ornatus (assembly GCF_036320965.1). NCBI lineage: Eukaryota > Metazoa > Arthropoda > Malacostraca > Decapoda > Palinuridae > Panulirus > Panulirus ornatus. The sequence goes on from NC_092230.1 coordinate 37,579,034, forward strand.
CTCACTCCATCTCCTTCTCACATCACCACTACTTGTTATCACCTCCCGATTAGCCCCCTTCACTGAAGTTCCCATTTGCTCCCTTCTCTTATGCACTTTATTTACCTCCTTCCAGAACATCTTTTTATTCTCCCTAAAATTTAATGATACTCTCTCACCCCAACTTTCATTTGCCCTCTTTTTCACCTGTTGTACCTTTCTCTTGACCTCCTATCTCTTTCTTTTATACATCTCCCACTCATTTGCATTATTTCCCTGCAAAAATCGTCCAAATGCCTCTCTCTTCTCTTTCACTAATAATCTTACTTCTTCATCCCACCACTCACTACTCTTTCTAATCTGTCCACCTCCCACGCTTCTCATGCCACAAGCATCTTTTGCGCAAGCCATCACTGCTTCCCTAAATACATCCCATTCCTCCCCCACTCCCCTTACCTCCTTTGTTGTCACCTTTTTCCATTCTGTACTCAGTCTCTCCTGGTACTTCCTCACACAAGTCTCCTTCCCAAGCTCACTTACCCACACCACCCTCTTCACCCCAACATTCTCTCTTCTTTTCTGATAACCCATACAAATCTTCACCTTTGCCTCCACAAGATAATGATCAGACATCCCTCCAGTTGCACCTCTCAGTACATTAACATCCAAAAGTCTCTCTTTCACGCGCCTGTCAATTAACACGTAATCCAATAATGCTCTCTGACCATCTCTCCTACTTACATACGTAAACTTATGTATATCTCGCTTTTTAAACCAGGTATTCCCAATCACCAGTCCTTTTGCAGCACATAAATCTACAAGCTCTTCACCATATGGCTATAATATGGCTATATCAAAAGTTATAAATCACTATAACTTACAACTTCTCATTTTTGTTATAAATTACTATAATTCATAACTTTTTTGTCCCTAATTATTCAATCACCTTATGCATCAGAGATCTCTTTAGCACATTTAATTTCACCTTCATATTTCTACTCTTCTCCACTCTTTGACTACAATTTCTATTCTCTTTCTATTTCTTTTTTTTTTTGCTTTGTCGCCGTCTCCCGCATTTGCGAGGTAGTGCAAGGAAAGAGACGAAAGAAATGGCCCAACCCACCCCCATACACATGTATATACATACACGTCCACACACGCAAATATACATACCTACACAGCTTCCCATGGTTTACCCCAGACCCGTCACATGCCCTGATTCAATCCACTGACAGCACGTCAACCCCGGTAAACCACATCGATCCAATTCACTCTATTCCTTGCCCTCCTTTCACCCTCCTGCATGTTCAGGCCCCAATCACACAAAATCTTTTTCGCTCCATCTTTCCACCTCCAATTTGGTCTCCCACTTCTCCTCGTTCCCTCCACCTCCGACACATATATCCTCTTGGTCAATCTTTCCTCACTCATTCCCTCCATATGCCCAAACCCTTTCAAAACACCCTCTTCAGCTCTCTCAACCACGCTCTTTTTATTCCCACACATCACTCTTACCCTTATGTTACTTACTCAATCAAACCACCTCACACCACACATTGTCCTCAAACATCTCATTTTTAGCACATCCACCCTCCTGCGCACAACTCTATCCATAGCCCACGCCTCGCAACCATACAACATTGTTGGAACCACTATTCCTGCAAACATACCCATTTTTGCTTTCCGAGATAATGTTCTCGACTTCCACACATTCTTCAAGGCTCCCAGAACTTTCGCCCCCTCCCCCACCCTATGATCCACTTCCGCTTCCATGGTTCCATCCGCTGCCAGATCCACTCCCAGATATCTAAAACACTTTACTTCCTCCAGTTTTTCTCCATTCAAACTTACCTCCCAATTGACTTGACCCTCAACCCTACTGTACCTAATAACCTTGCTCTTATTCACATTTACTCTTAACTTTCTTCTTTCACACACTTTACCAAACTCAGTCACCAGCTTCTGCAGTTTCTCACATGAATCAGCCACCAGCGCTGTATCATCAGCGAACAAAAACTGACTCACTTCCCAAACTCTCTCATCCTTATTTCTTATATCCACATCTCTATATGCTTCTCCTCTACCCCCTTCATGGGTCAATAATGAGTCACTATTCTCCACTTCTATTCTCTTTCTATTCATATAAGCTTATTTCTTATATCCACATCTCTATATGCTTCTCCTCTACCCCCTTCACATGGGTCAATAGAGTCACTATTCCCCACTTCTATTCTCTTTCTATCTATATAACCTTATTTCTTATATCCACATCTCTATATGCTTCTCCTCTACCCCCTTCATGGGTCAATAATGAGTCACTATTCCCCACTTCTTTTAAACATAAATAATTTCCTATTCTAAAGCCATCACAAACTTTCTCCTTGCCTCCATCATGAAGTGAATGGACATTCCATCCACCATTCTGCTCAATACAATCACATCCAACATACTCCTATCTCAAGGGTCTGTTAATTAGCACACTGTCCAATAATGCCTATTGAACCTGAATCCCACTCACCCATGCATACTTATGTATGCCCCTTTTTGGTAATCCAATTATTCCCAATCACCATTCCTCTTTCATCAAAAAACAAATTTTTCCTTATCTATTGGACATCTAAGTCCCTTTGCCTTAAAATTATATCCTAAATTTCCACATCACTCACTTTTACAAACAAATACCCTATCTCTTAGATCAAATCCCTTATATCAAAACTGCCACAGTACTCACTCAGCTCTTCCTAAAAAAACTCTCATGTTTTCTTCACTCCTCTCACTACTAGATGCATAAGCACTAACAATCACCCACCTCTGAGTTTAATTTCTTTCTAACCCACAACAATTCTGAACTTACTTCCATACACTCTTCATCAAAGCCCACCAGTTCCTTCTTCATCAAAAATGTCAACCCTTATTTTGCTCTTGTCCTCTCAGAAACCCCATTTTTTCACCTTAACATTCTTGAACCAGTATATCCCCTTCCTTAGTTTCACTTAGAGTGAAAACATTCAAGTTAATCTCATCAAATATTGCACCTATTTCTCCCTTATTTTCATGCTAGTTATAGGAAGACACATTCAGACATCCCAGCCTGAACCTCTGAGGCCAAATCATCTCTTTGCACTTTCTCCAATTCCTGTTTTTAGGAAATGATAGTACAAGAAGAATGGGGTTTCCAGCTCCCTGCTCCCACCTTCTGGCTGTGTCTCATGACATTTGCAAGATATATGAAATATATTCTTACTTCTATTTATTTATTCTATTTTGCTTCGTCGCTGTCTCCCGCGTTAGCGAGGTAGCGCAAGGAAACAGACGAAAGAATGGCCCAACCCGCCCACATACACATGTATATACATACACGTCCACACACGCAAATATACATACCAATACATCTCAATGTACACATAAATATACACACAGAGACATATACATATATACACATGTACATAATTCATACTGCCTGCCTTTATTTGTTCCCATCGCCACCTCGCCACACATGGAATAACAACCCCCTCCCCCCTCATGTGTGCGAGGTAGCGCTAGGAAAAGACACCAAAGGCCCCATTCGTTCACACCCAGTCTCTAGCTGTCATGTAATAATGCACCGAAACCACAGCTCCCATTCCACATCCAGGCCCCACACACTTTCCATGGTTTACTCCAGACGCTTCACATGCCCTGGTTCAATCCACTGACAGCACACTGACCCCGGTATACCGCATCGTTCCAATTCACTCTATTTCTTGCACGCCTTTCACCCTCCTGCATGTTCAGGCCCCGATCACTCAAAATCTTTTTCACTCCATCTTTCCACCTCCACTTTGGTCTCCCTCTTCTCCTCGTTCCCTCCACCTCTGACACATATATCCTCTTGGTCAATCTTTCCTCACTCATTCTCTCCATGTGACCAAACCATTTCAAAACACCCTCTTCTGCTCTCTCAACCACGCTCTTTTTATTTCCACACATCTCTCTTACCCTATTATTACTTACTCGATCAAACCACCTCACACCACATATTGTCCTCAAACATCTCATTTCCAGCACATCCATCCTCCTGTGCACAACTCTATCCATAGCCCACGCCTCGCAACCATACAACATTGTTGGAACCACTATTCCTTCAAACATACCCATTTTTGCTTTCCGAGATAATGTTCTCGACTTCCAAACATTCTTCAAGGCTCCCAGAATTTTCGCCCCCTCCCCCACTCTATGATTCACTTCCGCTTCCATGGTTCCATCCGCTGCCAGATCCACTCCCAGACATCTAAAACACTTTACTTCCTCCAGTTTTTCTCCATTCAAACTTACCTTCCAATTGACTTGACCCTCAACCCTACTGTACCTAATAACCTTGCTCTTATTCACATTTACTCTTAACTTTCTTCTTTCACACACTTTACCAAACTCAGTCACCAGCTTCTGCAGTTTCTTACATGAATCAGCCACCAGTGCTGTATCATCAGCGAACAACAACTGACTCACTTCCCAAGCTCTCTCATACACCACAGACTGCATACTTGCCCCTCTCTCCAAAACTCTTGCATTTACCTCCCTAACAACCCCATCCATAAACAAATTAAACAACCATGGAGACATCACACACCCCTGCCGCAAACCTACATTCACTGAGAACCAATCACTTTCCTCTCTTCCTACATGTACACATGCCTTACATCCTCGATAAAAACTTTTCACTGCTTCTAACAACTTGCCTCCCACACCATATATTCTTAATACCTTCCACAGAGCATCTCTATCAACTCTATCATATGCCTTCTCCAGATCCATAAATGCTACAGACAAATCCATTTGCTTTTCTAAGTATTTCTCACATACATTCTTCAAAGCAAACGCCTGATTCACACATCCTCTACCACTTCTGAAACCACACTGCTCTTCCCCAATCTGATGCTCTGTACATGCCTTCACCCTCTCAATCAAACTCTCCCATATAATTTCCCAGGAATACTCAACAAACTTACACCTCTGTAATTTGAGCACTCACTCTTATCCCCTTTGCCTTTGTACAATGGCACTATGCACGCATTCCACCAATCCTCAGGCACCTCACCATGAGTCATACATACATTAAATAACCTTACCAACCAGTCAACAATACAGTCATCCCCTTTTTTAATTCCACTGCAATACCATCCAAACCTGCCGCCTTGCCGGCTTTCATCTTCCGTAAAGCTTTTACTACCTCTTCTCTATCTACCAAATCATTTTCCCTAACCCTCTCACTTTGCACACCACCTCGACCAAAACACCTTATACCTGCCACTCTATCATCAAACACATTCAACAAACCTTCAAAATACTCACTCCATCTCCTTCTCACATCACCACTACTTGTTATCACCTCCCCATTAGCCCCCTTCACTGAAGTTCCCATTTGCTCCCTTGTCTTACGCACTTTATTTACCTCCTTCCAAAACATCTTTTTATTCTCCCTAAAATTTAATGATACTCTCTCACCCCAACTCTCATTTGCCCTCTTTTTCACCTCTTGCACCTTTCTCTTTACCTCCTGCCTCTTTCTTTTATACCTCTCCCACTCATTTGCATTTTTTCCCTGCAAAAATCGTCCAAATGCCTCTCTCTTCTCTTTCACTAATAAACTTATTTCTTCATCCAACCACTCACTACCTTTTCTAATCAACCCACCTCCCACGCTTCTCATGCCACAAGCATCTTTTGCGCAAGCCATCACTGCTTCCCTAAATACATCCCATTCCTCCCCCACTCCCCTTACCTCCTTTGTTCTCACCTTTTTCCATTCTGTACTCAGTCTCTCCTGGTACTTCCTCACACAAGTCTCCTTCCCAAGCTCACTTACTCTCACCACTCTCTTCACCCCAACATTCTCTCTTCTTTTCTGAAAACCCCCACAAATCTTCACCTTCGCCTCCACAAGATAATGATCAGACATCCCTCCAGTTGCACCTCTCAGCACATTAACATCCAAAAGTCTCTCTTTCGTGCGTCTATCAATTAACACGTAATCCAATAATGCTCTCTGGCCATCTCTCCTACTTACATACGTATACTTATGTATATCTCGCTTTTTAAACCAGGTATTGCCAATCATCAGTCCTTTTTCAGCACATAAATCTACAAGCTCTTCTCTATTTCCATTTACAACACTGAACACTCCATGTACACCAATTATTCCCTCAACTGCCACATTACTCACCTTTGCATTCAAATCACCCATCACTATAACCCGGTCTTGTGCATCAAAACCACTAACACACTCATTCAGCTGCTCCTAAAACACCTGCCTCTCATGATCTTTCTTCTCATGCCCAGGTGAATATGCACCAATAATCACCCATTTCTCTCCATCAACTTTCAGTTTTACCCATATCAATCTAGAATTTACTTTCTTACACTCTATCACATACTCCCACAACTCCTGATTCAGGAGTAGTGCTACTCCTTCCCTTGCTCTTGTCCTCTCACTTACCTCTGACTTTACTCACAAGACATTCCCAAACCATTCTTCCCCTTTACCCTTTAGCTTCGTTTCACTCAGAGCCAAAACATCCAAGTTCCTTTCCTCAAACATACTACCTATCTCTCCTTTTTTCTCATCTTGGTTACATCCACACACATTTAGACACCCCAATCTGAGCCTTCGAGGAGGATGAGCACTCCTCGCGTGACTCCTTCTTCTGTTTCCCCTTTTAGAAAGTTAAAATACAAGGAGGGGAGGGTTTCTGGCCCCCCGCTCCCGTCCCCTTTAGTCGCCTTCTACGACACATGAGGAATGCATGGGAAGTATTCTTTCTCCCCTATCCCCAGGGATTCTTACTTCTATATCCCCTAAATCCTTACCATTATCCTTATGCTCACTTACTGCAACCAAATTAGCAGTGGCTATCAAGATATGTTATGCATGCACTTTCCAAAAATTCAATGCTGATCAATTGGATGGCAGACGAGCAGCTCAGCACATGGTACAAAAGCATCAAGTTAAGGATCTAAGAAGAGCCAAGTACAAACTGTTTTTTGCCTGCAAATTTTTTAGAATTTCCTTATCTACTCTGGGGTTTCAATCTTTTGCTTTTTAAAGAAATAAGAGTTATACATGACTGCCTATTCATTATAATGGTATTTACTATAGTTCTATTATCACTGTTAATAATTTAATATTACCAATCTATTATCTTTAACCCTATCTGCCCTTCCATATTGGGTGGATCAAGTGTGTACAGCCTTCCATCTTCTTCACACATCCCTGTGTTAATTGTGATATTCAAGGTGTGACTGGAGACATTAATCTTGCATGACAAATCAGCTTGATGGGCAAAGTGAAAAATGAGGAAGTACTACATCTGTGTCTAAGCCTAGGTATGCTACAAACAGTATGCTTAAACAATCACTGTGAACTTTAGACTTGGTCTCTACAAGTTTTGAGGGCACCCAGAGGAGACTACCAAAGTATAAGGAAATAATACATTTATGTCTCTGAACTAGACACTACTGTGATAAAACATCTACAATGTGGTTCTCAATTTCAATCTTTCAGGATACTATCACTCAATAAATTGCAAAGGTTTCAACAAATAATCTCCATTCTCCCTGAAACAAATCTAGAGTTTAACAACAAAATCCAAACTTTAACATAAAATTTTCAATTTCATGAAATGAATCTTACCTCAAATACTCTCTTTTCCCAGTGAGTGAGAGCAGTACCTTCATGGCCCTGATCTTCCAATTCAGCACCTTCTAATTCTGGGCAGTTGAAATGATTTCGTACCTAGTGTCAGAATTGGAAGCAAATTTAGAGACAATGAGTATTCAGGAAACAAGGTGGAAAGAATTCAAGAAGGAGAGTTTACATTGAGAGTGTATGACAGTACAATTAAAGGGGTTGATGTGAGAGGCAGATTACCTGAGACATGGGGAAATGGAGAGGAAGAGTACAGGAGGAAGATAGATGGTGGAAGAATGAAAGGGATGGTATACATGAAATAGCATGTAATGGCAGGGATAAGTGGAGACTTTTGCTGTGGCCACCCCCTTGATTGGAGTTTCCGGAGGAAATGAGCATCAGAGATACAGAGAGAGAGAGACAACTGAAAAGTATAGGTAAAAAAGACAGGATGCTTTGGGGGCAAACCTTTAATAAAGGAGGTGACTGTTAGCTCGAAACTCCAGTAACAGTCAAGTAACCATGTTAGTGAAGATTAAGATATCAGCATCTAGGATTAAGCTTAGTATCTCCAATTCTTATTCTACCAAGCTAATCATTGGTGGACATATGAAATGCTTGTTTTGCCTGTTTATAAGATCCAGCATTTTACACAAGTAATTTTCATTAACTCAATCATTTTTCAGCAATGGAATTGCTAGTGGTGTCAAATCCCACAAAAAATGATAAAAAAAAGTCTGAAGTATGGCATGAATCTCCCTACTTTAAAAACAGGAACAAATTCAAAAATTTTTAATAAAACAATTGAGAGCATCTTCCAAATGTGTTACATACTTTTCAACCAGCTCACTTAACCTCCAATTATGAATATTCTTTAAGTATGGCACTAAACAGATTTTGCAAAATACTGTAGAGGAAGGTTTTCAACATAATGGTCATTGAGATAAAATATACTAGAGAAACGACATATCATTACAGATCCTAGCAAAACCTTAAATAAATCAATCCTCCACTTTATTATTTCAACTTCGTGATAAGGAATCAAAACCTATACCTGCAGTATTTCAAGTTTCATCTTTATCAACCTTATTCTTTCTAATATCACAGCTGCTTTTACACATGATGACTAAATTCCTCATAGTTCTATAACTGACCTCTGAATTATCTAACATTTGATAATTCAGTCACTGTTCTACTATTTCTGTCTACATTTATCAGATATTCATTTTCTAAGAATAAAATTGTGTTTTCTTTTATCGCAAAAAAAAAAATACAGTATACCAAAACTGTATAACTATACTAGCACCTTTTTTCTGTGCATATGAAAAGAAAAATCCTATAATCACCTCTTCTCTCACTCTTGGTGTGACAACCATGTTTATTTCTTTTAATGTGACTCCACCTCGAACTTCCCATTTGGGCCTTAATATGCGTTTGATGACCCGGTCACTCCACTGTCTTGCCTGCAAACTGGAAAGACAGTTTCATAATATAAATAATTCATCAGTAACAATATAAAAAGTGAAGCTACATTTCTGTAGTAATGTCATTTGAATCTATGACACTAAGTTTATGAGCAATATCATTAGCTGATGTTATAGCAATCAAGAGAACAACCATTGATATGGCTTTGGTTTACTACCAAATAAACTGAATGAATTTGTATATCAGCATCTAAATTGGGAAATACCTATATTTAAAGATTAAAACTTACACTTCATTCAGCATGGGTTTGCCATTTTCTGTTCTGTTTGTAAGAGGATTCCCATCATCATCTCGATAGAATGCATAGAGAGAAATAGAAAAGCCCAAAGCATGGAGAATTTCATGCTTGACTGTTGATATAAGAGTCTCCAGCTCTTGAACTTTTGTGCTGATGGCACCTGGACAAAGGTTGGCATGACCAGCAATCGGCCTGAAATTCCATAATTCAGTATTAACCAAAAGGTCTTTCATTCTCACTGATTTTCTATGAGGGAAAACTTGCACTACCTTACCAAAACTAACATCAAAGGTATTACTACTCTGTCTGTTATTTAGAAGTCAAAAATACATATACATCCTAATTAGCCATGCGAGTACTTTCATAGGGGCTAATTTAACCAGGATTCCCAACCAAATAACCATAGGCTGTTTAACTTGGATTACTGGTCATGTAACAAGGAGTCATATGACCAAGACCCAGCTGAAAAACAATTGGCTACTTTATCAGGGACTGTGCTTGATTTTTCTTTAATCTTAATATGTACTATATATGCATTATATTACCATGTAAATATTCATAATTTTACTGTACTTGCATATGATCTCACCATGTGAATAGGTTTACTTTTATTAATGCATAATAGCAATATGACTTTGATATCTGGTAACTTAAAAAAGTGCATATTTTTTCATTTACGACATGGCACTCCTAATGAGGTACATGAATATTTCAAAGAGTTTTATCATCACACCAGCCAATGCTGCAATATCAGTCTATCATAGTTTACAATTTAGTTTCTTTCAATCTTTAAGGTGGTTTCCCTTTTCCCTTGTGGCACTGACAAACCAATGCAGGCACTGTAGATGCTATGCCTTTGGTGGTTTCTTCACATGTAGCTTGTTCTGCTTTCTCTTCTTGCTTGACAGACTAACTACTGTGATAGTGCATCCTTAGGATGACCTCTCTTTGGTCTGCATGCCAGAGGCAGTGATACTTTGCTCAGGTAAATGGAAGCAGTACTGATACTGGCAGTAGGCTCAAAGACCACAGCTTCACCACTCAGGACAAGATATCTACTTGCAAGTAAAGCAGAGCACCAGCAGCATTCATTCCCTGGGTCTGGTAGAAAATCCGTGAAATGGTAGAAAGGTGAGTGTCAGCAGTAGGAACTGGATGGGTGATGTTGTTAGCAACAAGGTGATGGTGTCAACAACAGTAGGAACTAGAGGGGTGGCGTCAATAGCAGTAGTGAGGATGGTATCAACAGCAGCAGGAACCAGAAGATGGTGTAAGCAGCAGCAGGAACCAGAAGGGTGGTGTTGGTAGCAGCAGGAGCCAGAAGGGTGGTGTTGGTAGCTGCAGGAACCAGAGGGATGGTGATGGTAGCAGCAGGAACCAAAAGGGTGGTGTCAACAGCAGCATGAACCAAAAGGGTGGAATTGGTATCTGCAGGAACCAGAAGTGTGGTGTCAGCAGCAGCAATAACCAGAAAGGTGGTACTGGCAGCAGCAGGAACCAGAAGGTGTTGCCAGCAGCAGGAGGAACCAGACAGGTGTTGCCAGCAGCATGGAGAACCAGACAGGTGGTGTTAGCAGCAGCAAAAAACAGAGGGGTAGTTGTCAGCAGAATTAGGAACCAGAGGGGTAGTGTCAGCAGAATTAGGAACCAGAGGGGTCGTGTCAGCAACAGCAGGAACCAAGGGGGTGGTGTTGGCAGAAGGAGCTAAATGGGTGGTACTTACAGCAGTAGCGGGAATCAGAGGGGTGGTGTCAGCAACAGCAGGAACCATAGGGTTGGTTTTAGCAACAGTAGAAACAAAAGGGATGGTGACAGCAGCAGCAGGAACCACAGGGTTGGTATCAGCAACAGTAGGAATGAGGGGTGTTGTCACCAGCAGCAGCAGTCATAAGAATGGTGTTGGCAGCAGTAGGAAACACAGGGGGGTGTTGTCAGCAGAAGGAGCCAGAGAGGTGGTGTAGGCAACAGCAATGAACTCATTACCCTCATCAATGACAATCTCTACCACAGTTGTAGACTCCCCGTTGCTATAATTTCAAAATCTGTTAAAGTTTTATGAGTCTCTTGTTGAATGCATGTATGCCATCTTCAGCAGCAAGAGAGGCAAGCTGCGAGTCTAGCACTAAGGCATTCCTGAGCTTCTCTCCCTCAAAAAGATTACAGCACATGATCACAGTGAGAACAGTGTGAGGCTACAGTGATAAACTGGTGGCTGAAGCTGCCTTGAACACATAGCGTGACTCCAGAAACATTCTCTCTCCATTACAAATGAAAGCCAATGGCACCGACTTTAAAAAAGAGTTTACAAGAAAGGTACTGGAAAAGAAGTTACATGTATATGACGTAGTAATGACTTGTACATGATGCATGGTGATGGTGAACTGGCACTCTTATCTGCTGGCTCCTGGCCCTGGTTAAATAACCTATGTTTATTTGGCTGGGATTCTCAGTTAATAACCACTTTGGAGTAATTTCCTCTTTCTATGGGTTTTTTGATTCTCTAAATTACCTATCAATATAGATACACCCAAGCAAACTCATTCAGGATCATTCTTAAAATAGAAGTCTAGATCTAGGGGGTAAATGTCTCCCACATATGACTTAATAATTATACAATACTTATATGATGCTCTTGGGATAAAGGATGCAAAAGTATCCTAAGTCATGCACCGAAAAGAGTGAGATACATTGTATATATGTATGAACAGAGTCATAGGAGCACTACAGTCAAAGATATGTATATCTATGCTACAGGGATAGGGGCTACCAAATTTTAAAACAATCTGCTTCCATGTAAACAACTAGTTCTGGACATTGGTTCTCCTGAACAGTCAGAACACATATGTTATCATGCCCTATTTGTGATGCAACTGATCTGCAATTCACAAAAAAAATTATAAGAGATTATGTAACATTATATATCTCATGAAATCTAACCAAACTTAAGCTAATCAAATTGTTCTTCATATTTAAAAGCCTACTTTGAGAGAACTTTACGTTGTTCCTTCATTGAGCAATATCACCTTTGGTAAAAGAAAAAAACAACTGCTGTCAACATAATCCCCTAAGAAACTTCATGTTTGGTGATACAGGCCATCTGGCACCAGTGCAAAAGACTGTCACCACAAAAAACAGGGGATATATAAAAAACAATTGGTGTAAAAAAACAGGATAAATATACACAATTGGTGTGAAAAAAGGAAAATATAAAACAATTGGTGCAATAATCATCTTGATCTTATTCCCATTCTATTTCATGAGATATGAAATTTCACTAATGAGTCAGTGTGAGTGATAAACAGAATAGTGCACTGGATTAAGAGCTGTGCTGTGAAGAGCTGTGCTGTTAATTTTACCAACTGTACTGTTGTTGAAACTGGGGTAGATCTGATAAAACTAGAAACATGAATGAGGTGGTCAATAATAGGCATCTACTGACAATGAACCATATCTATTTCATTTATCATACTTTATCACTATCTCCTGCGTTAGCAAGGTAAAGCAAGGAAACAGACGAAAGAATGGCCCAACCCACCCACATACACATGCTTATACATACATATCCACACACACACCTATACATACCTATACAACTCTATACATACACAGGCATATACATATATACACATGTACATAATTCATACTTGCTGCCTTTATTCATTCCCGTCGCCACCCCACCACACATGAAATGACAACCCCCTCCCCCTGCATGCGCGTAAGGTAGCACTAGGAAAAGCAATAAAGGCCACATTCGTTCACATTCATCCTCTAGCTGTCATACATAATGCACTGAAACCACAGCTCCCTTTCCACATCCAGGCCCCACAAAACTTTCCATGGTTTACCCCAGACGCTTCACATGCCCTGGTTCAATCCACTGACAGCACGTCGACCCTGGCACACCACATCGTTCCAATTCAGTCTATTCCTTGCACGCCTTTCACCCTCCTGTATGTTCAGGCCCCGATCGCTCAAAATCTTTTTCACTCCATCTTTCCACCTCATCTTTGGTCTCCCACTTCTCCTTGTTCCCTCCACCTCTGACACATATATCCTCTATGTCAATCTTTCCTCACTCATTCTCTCCATATGACCAAGCCATTTCAAAACACCCTCTTCTGCTCTCACAACCACACTCTTTTTACTACCACACATCTCTCTTACCCTTTCATTACTTACTCAATCAAACCACCTCACACCACATGTCCTCAAACATCTCATTTCCAACACATCTACCCTCTTCCACACAACCCTATCTATAGCCAACACCTCGCAATCATATAACATTGTTGGAACCACTATTCCTTCAAACATACCCATTTTTGCTTTCCGAGATAATGTTCTCACCTTTCACACATTTTTCAACACTCCAAGAACTTTCGCCCCCTCCCACCCCCTGTGACTCACTTCCGCTTCCATCCGCTGCCAAATCCACTCCCAGATATCTAAAACACTTCACTTCCTCCAGTTTTTCTCATTCAAACTTACCTCCCAATTGAATTGTCTCTAAACCCTACCATACCTAATAACCTTGCTCTTATTCACATTTACTCTCAACTTTCTTCTTTCACACACTTTACCAAACTCAGTCACCAGCTTCTGCAGTTTCTCATCCGAATCACCCACCAGCACTGTATCATCAGCGAACAACAACTGGCTCACTTCCCAAGCCCTCTCATCCACGACAGATAGCATACTTGCCCCTCTCTCCAAAACTCTTGCATTCACCTCCCTAACAATCCCATCTATAAACAAATTAAACAACCATGGAGACATCACACACCCCTGCTGCAAACCTACATTCACTGAGAAACAATCACTTTCCTCTCTTCCTACTCGTACACATACCTTACGTCCTCGATAAAAACTTTTCACTGCTTCTAACAACTTGCCTCCCACACCATATATTCTTAATACCTTCCACAGAGCATCTCTATCAACTCTATCATATGCCTTATACAGATCCATAGATGCTACATACAAATCCATTTGCTTTTCTAAGTATTTCTCACATACATTCTTCAAAGCAAACACCTGATCCACACATCCTCTACAACTTCTGAAATCACACTGCTCTTCCCCAATCTGATGCTCTGTACATGCTGAAACCCTCTCAATCAATACTTTCCCATATAATTTCCCAGGAATACTCAACAAACTTATACCTCTGTAATTTGAGCACTCACTTTTATCCCCTTTGCCTTTGTACAATGGCATTCTGCCAATCCTCAGGCATCTCACCATGAGTCATACATACATACATTAAATATCCTTACCAACCAGTCAACAACACAGTCACCCCCTTTTTTAATAAATTCCACTGCAATACCATCCAAACCCGCTGCCTTACCGGCTTTCATCTTCCGCAAGCTTTTACTACCTCTTCTCTCTTTACCAAATCATTCTCCCTAACCCTCTCACTTCGCACAACACCTCGACCAAAACACCTTATATCTGCCACTCTATCATCTAACATATTCAACAAACCTTCAAAATACTCACTCCATCTCTTTCTCACATCACCACTACTTGTTATTACCTCCCCATTAGCCCCATTTCACCGATGTTCCCATTTGTTCTCTTGTCTTACGCACTTTATTTACCTCCTTCCAAAACATCTTTTTATTCTCCCTAAAATTTAATGATACTCACTCACCCCAACTCTCATTTGCCTTCTTTTTCACCTCTTGCACCTTTCTCTTGACTTCCTGCCTCTATGTTTCATACATCTCCCAGTCAATTGCACTATTTCCCTGCAAAATCATCCAAATGCATCTCTCTTCTCTTTCGCTAATAATCTTACTTCTTCATCCCACCACTCACTACCCTTTCTAATCTGCCAACCTCCCACGCTTCTCATGCCACAAGCATCTTTTGCGCAAGCCATCACTGCATCCCTACATACATCCCATTCCTCCCCCACTCCCCTTACGCCCTTTGCTCTCACCTTTTTCCATTCTGTACTCAGTCTCTCCTGGTACTTCCTCACACAAGTCTCCTTCCCAAGCTCACTTACTCACACCACCCCAACATTCTCTCTTCTTTTCTGAAAACCTCTACAAATGTTCACCTTCGCCTCCACAAGATAATGATCAGACATTCCTCCAGTTACACCTCTCAGCACATTAACATCCAAAAGTCTCTCTTTCACGCGCCTATCAATTAACTCGTAATCCAATAACGCTCCCTGGCCATCTCTCCTACTTACATATGTATACTTATATATATCTCTCTTTTTAAACCAGGTATTCCCAATTACCAGTCCTTTTTCAGCACACAATTCTACAAGCTCTTCACCATTTCCATTTACAACACTGAACACCCTATGTACACCAATTATTCCCTCAACTACCAACATTACTCACCTTTGCAATCAAATCACCCATCATTATAGCCCGGTCTCATGCATCAAAACTACTGACACACTCACTTAGCTGCTCCCAAAACACTTGCCTCTCATGATTGTTCTTCTCATGCCCAGGTGCATAGGCACCAATAATCACCCATCTCTCACCCATATCAATCTAGAGTTTACTTTCTTACATGCTATCACATACTCCCACCACTCATGTTTCAGGAGTAGTGCTACTCCTTCCCTTGCTCTTGTCTTCTTACCAACCCCTGACTTTATTCCCAAAACATTCCCAAACCACTTTTCCCCTTTACCCTTGAGCTTTGTTTCACTCAGAGCCAAAACATCTAGGTTCCTTTCCTCAAACATACTACCTATCTCTCCTTTTATTCTTATCTTGGTTACATCCACACAAATGCACCAATACAGCAAAAATCCTCTTGTCACTTGTTTGAATCATTGCAATCATAACTGCACACCAATATACTTTTAGATATGGTAAAGTACTGAGCTGCTAGTGAGGGATCTTAATCATAAAGACATAGACTCAGGAAATTTAGATGCTCATGGTTACAGGGAGTAACAAGCTTTTAGTGTATACAGGAAACGTTCAAACACCAACATGTCAAGGAGCACATCAGAATAAGATCTGAGACACCATCATTATCAGATCTAACCTTCACTCATACTAGCATGGATATTGAGAACATTATATATATATACACCAGCTGAAAGAAGTGAGCATATAATGTTTATATATGAATATGTGGTAAAAGAGCAGAGGTGAGACAGGATATAAAGAGAAGATACAATCATGCAAACTAAAGTTTCCTCAATCATTTCTATGGTAATGTAGATTGGGAAATGAAGTTCAAAAGCTAGTAACCATGGCTTTGTGGGGGGGAGGTGAAATTCCAATGGAGTACAGGCATGGGTTCCTCAAACCTTAAATACAGACGAAATGGTATGAAACAGGAAGAAATGGTTTAATAAAAGATGTCATAAAGCAAAGGAGCTTTGAGATATACATGGCACTCTAGCCAGCCAGCATTTACACAGCAGAAGAAAGCATGTTACAAATATAGGTAGATAAGAAAGGAGAAAAAAATAAAGTTTGCAAAGAATATTGAAGACAAAGTGGGTGAAAATCCAAAACTTTTTCATAAATTTATGAGGAGTCAATAGTCATTTAAATATAAGCTAATCAGACTAAGGGATTCAGAGGGAAAAAATGTACACTATGATGGCAATGGCTGAAAAAATAAATGACATGTACAAATGTGTTTTCAAAGTGGAAGACATTACAGCCCTAACACTAATGAGATGGAAGAGGGTGGATGTTTTGGAAATCATTGAGATATCTAAGAAAAATCATACAAAAACTAAAACGACTTGACTGATACAAGGCTCTTGGTCCTGATGAAATCTCACCATATGTGCTAAAGATGTAAGCAGATACACCAAATACCACTTGAATTATTCTTCAAGATGTCAATGGAGACAGCAGAGTGCAAGGGGAGTGGAAAAGGGCAAATGTCATTCCTATCAAAAAGAAAGGAGACTGTGAACAGGCACCGAAGTAGAGACTGATCTCACTAAAAAAAAGTGCCACAGAGGGTTCTGGAAAAGATCATCAGAAATCAAAGTAGATGGCTTTCTATGGAGGAGAAATTTCCTAAGTGAGAGACAGTATGGTTTTAAGGAAAGAAGGTCATGAGTAACTAACCTCTTAGAATTCAACAAGAGTGTGAGCTCAGTTCTGGATAAAAGGGATGACCAAATGAACTGTTAGTACCTGGACTGCCAGAAAACATTAGACACTGCTGCATGGAAAACTGATTAAGAATATAAATCACTAGGCAGGAATAAAGGGGTCACTCATACAATGGACAGATTATATCATTGGGAGGGAACAAAGTATGCATGTTAGCCTTTTCCAATGGGTTGTGGTGACCAGTGGAGTGCCACAGGGTTTGATTCTGGGACAATTACTCTCCTTGATCTATGATTATATTAAGACTTGACTGAAGGTATGAAATCCTACCTGAATGTGTTTGCAAATGATGCAAAGGTCATGTGAGAGGTGAAAAGTGCACTAGCTCACAATGGGACCTACATAAACTCTAATGTTGGTTTAGAAAAGGTTGATGAAATTCAACCAAGCAATGTAAAGTAATGAAAATGGAACAAAATAAAAGATGGCCTCAATATGATTATCACCTAGCAGAAAATAACCAACAGGATTCTATAAGAAAGGAGGCCTTGGGAGTCAACAACTCCCTCATCCTGTCACCAGAGTCCCATATCATGAGAATAGTTAAGTAAACAATCTGTCTCATTGCAAACATCAGAATAAATTTCAAGTATACAGGGTATGGAAATACTGAGCAAGCTATTCCTTTCCTACATAAGCCCAAAACTAAAATATACTTCTCAGGTTTGGTCACCACCTAAATCAACTCATAGAACTCACAGAGAATGTCTGGAGGAGGGCAACAAAGATAGTACCAGAATGAAGAAAGCCATGATATAGGGAAGGGAAGAAGGCTTTAAATTCACAAACCTGAAAAACAGAAGAATGACAGAGGACAGATCACAACCCTTAAGTCTTGAAAAGAGATTGATGGAGTGGACAGTGAACATTTCTTGCCAGAATTGTATAGATAGAGCTACCAGAAGACAGAACAAGAAATTAAGTAAGAAACTTATTAATAAGGATGTAAAGAAATATTCTTATAGCATAAGAGTGGTGGATGAATGGAACAGAATGACAGTTAACGCAGACAGCATATGATAGAGAATGATAGAGAATGCTCAAGAGGTAAGGCCCCAAGAGTGTAAAACTCCCTCCTCATAGAGTATGAATAGGTAATTATATCTAGATAAATTACAATTTTACTCACTCAATTCAAACTAAGCCAATGCTGAATATCCCTTATTGTTAAGTCTCTATGCTAATATAAATTCTCTCCATAACAAAGATCCTTTTCTCAGAAAAGTAGTCACCCCTCCTGTGCTAACAGCCCTATTCTTACTGGAAACCCAATTTCACTCACTTGGAGCAATCACTTATGGGCTCTTCTCTATACTTTTACATTTCCTTCCTAAATACACCTTTTGGTTCCTTCTGTCTTGATAATAAACTTCTGAATTCTGGTTCCTTCCTATTTCTACTCTATATGAATTGATACATAATACCATCTTAATACACATACTTTGTACCCGGTTTCTTCACTACACAGCACAAACCTGTCAAGAGCAGCTTCCTGCTGACAGTGAGCAGCATAAGCCACTGTATAGCCTCTCTTACAGCGTTCAGTTTCCAAAGCCGAGATGTAAAACACAAAATCGGCTCCAGGGATACCTTCTCCCACTTCCTTACTAACAACACGGCAGTTTTGACCCAGGGTGTTGCATACACGACAGGCCTGTTTACAAATGGGCATAAGATAAATGAATATGATGGAAAACTTTTAAAAGAAAACAAAAAACTGCTATACAGATAAGATAATCTATCCATTTTTCTAGAACTTTATTTCCCTCTTTGTCATAGGGAGCTGTAAATACACCAACACCTGTGCCTAAGTCTAACTACCATCTAAATAGAAATAATTATTTTTCCAGAGAAGGGTCACTGCTCCTATATCCACCATACTATTCATAATCAGTAACATGCATAGATACAAATGATAAATTCTTTCAAGCTTTGACCCCATAAGCTTTTGTATGATATCACATAACAAAACACAAGAAACTACAAATATTATAGTACTGTACTGTAGTGAAAAACATTTGTCAAAAACAATAAATATGTTCCTTATGACTGAGAATCACAAATGACAAAAGACTGAATATGTGTGATAAGCAAGAGATGAAAGAAATGTGTATCTTGCAAATCACATATGTAATGGCTTGTTAACTATATTGATAACAAGCCATCATGTAATAGCTGGAATATCTATTTGCTCGATCAGTAAAATAAAAACTAGCTTATAATAAAGAATAACAACATTTCTTATTCTCATTACAAGAACATTCAATGACATTCAGGAA
This sequence comes from Panulirus ornatus, assembly GCF_036320965.1. Taxonomy (NCBI): domain Eukaryota; kingdom Metazoa; phylum Arthropoda; class Malacostraca; order Decapoda; family Palinuridae; genus Panulirus; species Panulirus ornatus. The sequence continues at coordinate 37,598,807 of NC_092230.1, forward strand.
TATTCACTGAAAGATGAAATTGAATCATCAATATCTTCCCTATTCTGGACCTTTCTCATATTATTCAGTATGACTGTGATATGTCTAGGTCAAGAAATGAGGAAAAGTATTCCATGCTATAACACAGCTTGACTCCATCCTTCCCATGACCTTCCTCATGTCATCCTGTATCACTTGGTCAAGTTTGGTGCTGATGGATCAAGAAATGTGGAAAAGTACAAGGAACAAATACATATTAGGTGGGGGCCAACCTCCCCCACTGTCATCCTGTATCAATGTGCCAAGTTTGGTGCTGATTCATCAAGTGATGTAATATTGCAAAAGGAATAGACATACATTAAAAGGGACGAGAGTTCAAACCCCCTGGGGGTTAAGACTGGATATGAATAATGGCTATAGAAGAAAAAGAATTATGAAAAACAATGGATAGGGAAGAGATATAAGAAGGAATGACTCACTACAGGGGTTATGAACTAAAGGCACAGAAAAATTAATGAAAAACAGTGGAAGCAAAAGCACAGGCGTGAGAAAGAAAGTCTTGGGGGAGTACATGAAATTAAATGAGTGTGGACAAACAGTGAAGAACAAGATATGATGGAGGCAGGCAACTATACGAAGAGACAAACAAGGCAAAATCTCTACTATAGACTCACGTAGAGGTGTTCCTCGGGCACCTGGACCTCACCACACATAGTGACAGGCTCACAGCTGCTCTTGCAGAATGGGTGTGGTTCCCCCTTAATTAGGAACACCTGGTTCTTCTCACATCTCCTGCACACACACAAAACATGGCACCATTGTAAAAGACAAAAACAATTATAAAACAATAAATAAATGTGTGGGAAAATAAATCAAAGCAACATTACTGTACAATAAAATAAAATAATAAGTGGTGTTATACTGAATTATATCAAATGATCAGTCTGATATTTGCAATACATACATAAACCCTTCATCAGAAAGCCTGGAACCTCTACCTTCTCTTAACCAGAGAAGAAGCAGAGGAGCACATAACCACTTAGCCATCACTAGTGGCCGGGTGGTCTGGCACTTACTTGCCTCCCAACTCCATGAAAGAATGTACAAGCTTGAAGCTCACTGATGAAGGTTTTTATGTCCAGTGGATGTGTGCATTGTTATGCACTTAATTTCTTGTAATACACAACAAAGTAGTTTTCTGTCTGTCAACCTCACCAAAATCTTTGTAATCTTCCATATAAATCCTACTCTACAAAAACTATATCGAACTTTGCTACAATACAAACTCAGAAAACAAGATGCAGGGCAACTTTACAGATTTCATAACTGAAGCACTGTGCAACTCTTAAAAGCTGAAAAAAATCAGCAACCACAAAGTGATCCAAGAGCTCAACTGCCAAGGGGTACAAGGATAGTTTCTACAGATGTAAAGTAGACATTTACAGATAAAATTGTATTCTACAATTTCTTTTTTGGAAAAGGGGTTAATTCATCATAAAATTATGTTCTGTTCATTATTGTGCAAGAACAAATACAACAGGAATAAAAAAAAATTGAAGTTGGTTTATTATTTCTACCGTACCCTCCTCAAGGATCCACCCCTGACCACAAAGTACAATAAAACACTCATAGAGTAACACTAGGAGTATAGGACGGAATGGGAGTGATGAGCCATGGGCACAATAAAGTGAGTAATTGTGACCAGGTCATGGTAGGAGTGGGTTTAAGTGCAGCCAACACTGTGTGTGTGTTTGTGTGTGTGTGTGTGAAGGCTTGGGTCAGAGCCACTCACCTGTTGAGTCTGATCACTGTCTCTGTCCGTCTTACCATGAGCGCCTGCTGCCAGTACGACACTGCAGAGGGCAACACGTTCTCCTGAAACAACAATCACATCTTACAATCCAAGCTAACTTTGATTATGTTTTCCCTTGAACATCCCTCCCTCTCTATTTAATTCATTGTAATGACATACATGAGAGTTTAAAACAAGGGAAAAGAATGGACACTGTTTTTGTTAATTTAGCAAAAGCATTTGACAAAGCAAAAGGAACAGTACACCATGCAATTTTGCAAGAGGAAGGTGCTAATGAAAACTTTAGTCATATAGGACAATAGGTTAGAGTTTCTTACTGCTGTAGTCAACAGAAACATGTCTGAGGAAGGTGTTCTATCTGGTGTACCACAACTAAAGGTATAAGGCTTAATACTCTTTATGATAATGATATGTTGCCATTAAAGTAAAGGAAAGCAAAATGATTGGATAAAACACTGATCAAACGGAGATGCAAAAATACTCAGACACTATTTACAAATGGACAGAAATGACACCATATAAAGGACCAAGAGAAAGAGAAAAAGTTAAACAAACATGAAAGACTTGGGCATCTTCAAAAAATGAAAAACTAGAATTCAGAGAGCATATCAAGATAACACTATTGAGTGAAAAGAATAGTATAATTTTGAGAATTTTCAATACAAGAGACAGAAACCTAATGATGAAAGTATATATAGGAAGCAAAATTGAGTAATGATGTATCCTAAGGTCACCAACTTATCAGAGAGGTAAATGTATTTGAGAGAATTCTAAAGCATATCTTACATGCAAAATCAAGGGGATGGAACATATGAACAACAATAAAAGTTGAAATAAATAGAATTATAAAGCCTAGAGAGAAGATAGGTATATGATAATGTGTGTATGGAAACAAATTGAAGGTATGTACCATGGAACACAAACAAAATATAGCAGACGCAGATAAGTGAAAGACCAAACCAAAAGCAAGAACAACTATTCAATATATTATCAGGAGAAATAAGATACATGCATGGAATTACAGAAATATTTGAAAGAAGACATGTAGTTAAAATCAGTCCCACAATGAGCCCAGAATAGATGATTATGTAATGCGGGTGGCACCTGACAGAAAAGTCTTATTCATCAAGCAAGACATGTGATCAGCCCTTCATGTTAGCCCTACCATCATGGCAAAATACCATTAAAAATACTTGAAGTTACATAGGTATTCTCTGTTGTTACATAGATACACAGATCCAAGGTCCAAGCAAGGTGTCTGGCCTTAACACTAAAAAAATCTCCCTAAAAGCAGATGAAAAGAATAGCATAGTAAAGGCTCTCTTCCCACCTTCCACTCCATCCAGCAACACACTGGACAGAAAATAGGTAAATAAGAAAATACCTTGCAGGATTGATATGCCCAAAAGCAATGATTATAGGAAAGTCATAAGGCAGAATGAACATGAGTATGTCATGCATCTAATGACCAATTACATGCATCCCTTTACTTTTTGTTATAAAGACAATAGTAAGGATAAACTTGAACTCCAGTCTCTCAACCTACCATATCTATACTAGTCCTAATGTTGAAGAATGATACAGTACTTCTCACTTTCTCAAAGCAGGTGACATGTTGGTATGTTACCACAGCATGGCCAGGGAGATATCGGTGGTTGAGAAGATAGCATGGTATACCACTACGTTACGACTCATCAAATGTATTATTCAATAACGGAAAGTGATGTGATGATCAAGCCTAATTTTGAAGATCATTAAGGGTGAAGGAGGCATAGAGCCTTTTTTCTCTGTAACTGTGCATCTATTGGTGCAGTGACCAAACCTGAAAAGCACATTCTAGCTTTGGCATTATGTAGGATGGGAGCACCTTGCTGAATATTTCCTTATATATATATATATATATATATATATATATATATATATATATATATATATATATATATATATATATATATATATATATAATTTATTTATATATATATAATTTATATATATATATATATTTTTTTTTTTTTGCTTTGTTGCTGTCTCCCGCGTTTGCGAGGTAGCGCAAGGAAACAGACGAAAGAAATGGCCCAACCCACCCCCATACACATGTATATACATACGTCCACACACGCAAATATACATACCTACACAGCTTTCCATGGTGTACCCCAGACGCTTCACATGCCCTGATTCAATCCACTGACAGCACGTCAACCCCGGTATACCACATCGATCCAATTCACTCTATTCCTTGTCCTCCTTTCACCCTCCTGCATGTTCAGGCCCCGATCACACAAAATCTTTTTCCTCCATCTTTCCACCTCCAATTTGGTCTCCCACTTCTCCTCGTTCCCTCCACCTCTGATACATATATCCTCTTGGTCAATCTTTCCTCACTCATTCTCTCCATGTGACCAAACCATTTCAAAACACCCTCTTCTGCTCTCTCAGCCACGCTCTTTTCATTTCCACACATCTCTCTTACCCTTACGTTACTTACTCGATCAAACCACCTCACACCACACATTGTCCTCAAACATCTCATTTCCAGCACATCCATCCTCCTACGCACAACTCTATCCATAGCCCATGCCTCGCAACCATACAACATTGTTGGAACCACTATTAATTCAAACATACCCATTTTTGCTTTCCGAGATAATGTTCTCGACCCACACATTCTTCAAGGCTCCCAGAATTTTCGCCCCCTCCCCCACCCTATGATCCACTTCCGCTTCCATGGTTCCATCCGCTAACAGATCCACTCCCAGATATCTAAAACACTTCACTTCCTCCAGTTTTTCTCCATTCAAACTCACCTCCCAATTGACTTGACCCTCAACCCTACTGTACCTATTAACCTTGCTCTTATTCACATTTACTCTTAACTTTCTTCTTCCACACACTTTACCAAACTCAGTCACCAGCTTCTGCAGTTTCTCACATGAATCAGCCACCAGCGCTGTATCATCAGCGAACAACAACTGACTCACTTCCCAAGCTCTCTCATCCCCAACAGACTTGAATGCTATTCTAATATTTGCTGGCAGACAGTCTGTCCCCTTAACTATTCTCCCAATATGGGTCTATGATGACAAGTTAGGGATGAGTTCGAATCCCAAGTCCTTCTCAAAAACACTTTGGCCCATTTGCAGTCCAAGCACTTTCAGGTATCTTCAACCCGCTCCTGGCAACACAACAAAATTCCTAATATCTGGAAACTTGCCCAAATAATATCAAATCCCGACCTGACATCTGGAAATTTGCCAAAATAATATCAATCCTAAAATCATCCAAACCACCCAACCTACTTCACATCCATCATCAGTATCAAAACTAAAAAAAAAACTGGTTCATAACGAACCAAAAAAAATATCCCATTCTCACACAACATGGCTTCAAACCCAACCACTCCATAATTAAGACACACGGACCCCACACAATACTAGGTGTCATTCGACAGTCTCCGTACACAACCTTACACCAAAGATACTTGACTACCATCCACAACAATGATAAAACATGTTTATCTAAATTCATCACCGGCCACCACAACAGAGTCACCTACAATGGTTCACATTTAAAGCACTTAAAACTCTACAATGGAGTTCCCTAAAGTGCAATATTTTCAACAACCCTCTTCAGACTCTTCCTACACGACCTCCCATTACCTCAAGCAATCCAGAACATCATTGAAGGTCCTCTCATATGCAGACCTTACATCACCATGTCACCGCTGAAGCAGCAACAAATTTGCAGCTTTTCATTACACAACTGGAGCAATGGCTCACCCAAAACAGAATGCCTGCATTTTCCCAGACGTTTTCAATCACTATTTCATCCCGAGACAGACGCGAACCCAGTCACCATGAATGGACAATCACTCACAATGAGCAAAACACCAACTATCTAGGTGTCAGTCCCGTAATATCTTCTACAAACAGTTTATCAACTACATTCTATATTAAATCTTACTTCCTTGATCTTCAACCCTCTTAAAAGCAAATACAACAAAACTGCAAACCACAAAATAGTGCGGTCACAACAATCAATCCCACTTCAACACAGAAACTCTAAGCAACAGCACAACACCCCTCCCATCCAAACCACTCCATAACTAACCACCATCATCCTATTAAAAATAAAACGCTTATCCCTGCCTCACACTTCAGCAGACTCTACTAACAGATTCCCCCACCCCCAACAAAAACAACAGACAAAAGACATACACGCTGAAATAGCCTGTCAAGCAATATACAACCCACCCCCACCCACCCAATACAACCCACCCCCACCTACCCAAACTCAATCTTAAACTCACCCCACCACACATTAACAATCGTCCTGCTCCAGTCTTTGAATTCCTCCTTATCTCCCATATCCTTAGACATCTTGAATCTCACAGAATCTCACAGTCTTCACTCTGATCACCAGTATGGCTTCAGTAAGGCAAGATCCACTGGTGATATGCTTTTCTTACTAATGTCTGGTCATCATCCCTGAACTTTTTGGGGAATCCTATGTACATGCCCTTGACATATCTAAAGCTTTTGACGGTGTGGCATCGGGGTCTCATCTCTAAACTACCCTCTTTTGGCTTTCCTCCCTCATATCTAGCCTTTTCTCTTGCCAATCTATCTCAATGGTTACTGATGGACCAGCTTCTTTCTCCATCAACAGCGGTGTCCCTCAAGGTTCTGTCCTGTCTCATACGCCTTTTTTTTTTTTTTTATCAACGATTTCCTTCCACAAATAGCCAAATGCACTCATACGCTGAAGATTCAACACTGCATTCCTCTTCATCCTTAAATTCTTCTCCTCTCACTTCATCTGCATCTCGTCTCGATACTACTTCCTCAATAAACTCACGATATCTCAATAGGGTAGACAAAGTCTGGTTAAGTTTAATGCCTTCATCCAGTTTCTACCCATTTCTCTATCGAAAATTACTCAAAAGTTTTTTCTCACCTTTAACGGCTCTGTAATTCCACTTCTTGACTCAATAAACATACATGGTATTACTGTAACATCCACTCTATCTTGGAAATCCCCACATTACGAAAAATAGCTAAGTCTGCCTCTAAGGAACTGGGTGTCCTATTTGGATGTTGATTTCTTTTTTTCATCTGAACAGTTGCTCCATTTGTACAAATGACTGATCCGTCCTTGTATGTACGGCTCTCATGTCTGGGGTGGTACTAGCTCTGTATCCTAATTTGAGAGTTGAATTAAACGCGATCCGACATAAACTTTTCCAGGCTCACTTCAAAACTTTACCCCCTTGCCCTACGCCGAAATGTCGGGTCACCTTCTCTCTTCTATAGGTATTACCTTGGCTTTTCCTCCCAAGTGTTTATTGCTTGTGTGCTCCCACCAACAGATAGACCCCGCAATACTTAACAAGCTGCTGCTCACATGATTATTGTGTGGCTGTTGGCATCTCAAGGGTGGGAGGTTTTGATTAATTTTTTTTTCTACACCTCAAACCTTTAATACTATACCTCTCATGTCTTTCCTAACAACTATGACCTGGCGCATTCTAAAAACCAGGTATTTCACTTCCTCCCCCAAATTCGTAAATACTTTTCTTTGTCTTCTTTTTCCGTTTCATTAACCTCTATATTTCCACTAAGGCCCGTCCTTGACGTGGACTTTTGTCCGACTCAGTAGCCTCCAATGTAAGAAAAAAAAATTACATCCATAATAAGTAACACTCCCTAGACAAATACGAATCTACGTCTACGCTCTGGATTGCAACACTTATAAACACCGTTTCAACATATCCCAAGAACCTTCATGCCAACAAAGTTGACTCCCAATCCTTAAATGCTCTGCACTTTCCGCACAGACGCACACACATCACTACACTTTTTGGCCTATGGTCCCGGACAGTGAACACGCTTCTCTTGGTTCTGTAATTGAGTTCGAATTATCTTAAACTGACACTGGTTGTAAACAATTTATGCACACCACGAACAACATGAACATGAATAGACACTGTACACATGTCGTCTGAACTTTATTGCTATTTAAATCGTGTTACGGTAGGAAACTGGTAGAGGAATGTCGCCAATACATCGATATCGGCAGTACTGATAGTCCCGCTATACAGTGCATTAAAACATCTCAACAGCTTCACTGTTTAGGTATTGGTGAAAACCCACCATAACGACAAGGATATTATACTTGTTTCTACACATAATCATATCAATAAAGAAATGTTACATATACTTTTCGATTACGTTCCTATTTGAAATAATGAAAACGATAACTTTTTCCTACATCTTCATGGTCTAATGAAGTGGGTTACTTCATTTAAGTAGGTCAAGGATACTTACATGTATAAGCTCGTATTTTTCCCGCGATAACCTGTGGAAAACAAAAATGCGAAATTAGACCAACATAACTTTCAATGTCGTTTGAATGAATAAATACAAATAGACCTGTGATGATTACGGACCTATTAACAGAGCATAAGGACTACAGTATATCAACCCAAAATATTAGGATCAACAAGCTTCTGTGAAGTGGATAACTGGGTACAGTGGATACCCTCATGAACATCTATCAAAGGAAAGCATTTTGTAAACCAGTGTTTGCGTCAGTTTGGTTATGTATATATTTTCTGCAAAATACTGTAGCTATCATCTATCATCATCAGTTCATGCATTAAGAACCGATTGATGATAATTGATAAGAAAAATATATGTATGAAAAATAAACTTTGTAGAATAATTTTATCGAATATATGTTTTGAGCAGATGACTCTAACGTTCAGGAACTTTGTAAAACTTTCATCTTTACCTATTTTCTCCTATATCTTTTTGGAATCTGTACATAATTATTACCTCGTGAAACAGGTGAAAACCTACTGAAGAGATATGTGTACAAATATGAGGTAAATAAAATTTACAGGATTATTCACCAATTCTAAACTAAATATTTTATATGGAAAGCGAGTGACCAGGATCTACGTAAGAATTCCCTCTTTAGCTATTCTCGCCAATATTTTCCTGAAAATTATCAATATATGCATTAGGAGGGAAACTGCCCTACTGAGGAGAATCATATAGAAAAAGTATGGGGAAAATACAATTAACTTTCATTCATCTATCATACTTCGAGTGTTTTAAACCGATGGCTCAGAACCATGATTTCCTTGAGGCCTGGTCGTTCTGGAGCCGACGTCTCTCAACAAGGAAGGGCGACCAAAGCTCAGGAATTGTGAATGCTCTCTTTCGTAAGATATGTTTTCAATTTCAGATAATTCATCATAACGTACGTGGGAATGTGAATCAACCCCGAAACACCAGGAATTTGAGCCATTATATGACGACTTCCTAAGTAGGCAACAGGAATCATGCATCAACATTAATGTTGACGGCTTCTGTTGAAGTTCTCCGCCATTATTTTGACATTTGTTTAGCTGCTTGGTGTTGGCTATGCAACTACAGACATTTTCTTGGTACATAACCACCTTCTGGAGGCAGTTTTGAAATGTATATGTTGTACTTACTGTAAATATATGTAAAAATGTGATTGAATATGTAAATATGTTAATAAATAGTAATCACCCAGGAGTTATCTTACGTAACTTTACTGCTCACGTCCTTTCCTTTTACATGTACTTATTTCATAAATAGAGACGTCATCTCTGAATCCGTGTCAAGGACCTAAGTGGTTAGCGTTCCTGATCGTGACGCAGTCGGTTCCACAGTCAACACAGCTGTTCATCCACCTTAGAGGTTTGTCGATACCTAATTCAGTCTGATATATATACATATATATATATATATATATATATATATATATATATATATATATATATATTCTTTTTCTTTTCTTTCATACTATTCGCCATTTCCCGCCTCAGCGAGGTAGCGTTAAGAACAGAGGACAGGACCTCTGAGGGAATATCCTCACCCGGCCCCCTTCTCTGTTCCTTCCTTTGGGAAAAAAAAAAATATATATATATATATATTATAATATATATATATATATATATATATATATATATATATATATATATATATATATATATATATATATATATATATATATATATATTAACATCGTACCTATCACTGGCCTACACCACCGCCACATTAGCTCACATCCGTATCATTCGTATCATCAATTAATAAACAATCTTTTTGGCATTTTAAGATAAAAGTATTTCTAACATGTCAGTACTAGTGGCAGATCATCACAGATATACTAACATTTGATGAATATTATTGTTTATACTGAAAATCATCGTAATGATCATCTGACCTTTGAGATGTTTTCTGGTACAACAAGCACAAGACACACGACGGAGCCTAGGTTTAAGCCACACAAATGTGCCGGAAGACCCTCCTCCTGTGCTCCAGGAACGAGTTCCTGAGAGGTAATTCTCTAGAAAATGTCTCGAGTGACACCATCTTTACTCCGGTCCCGGGTAGGGTTGCAGAAACGATAACTTGAGATAAAATCGTTAAATTCCTCAACCAGCGCAGATTACTCACACACCAACATGGCTTCCGAAATAAACGATCCTGTTTAACGAATCTGACTAAGTTCTGTATTCACATGTATGACACCAAGGACTCCAGAATACTTGGTATTCCGTGAAACCTTCGACAGAGTATACACACAACAAGAATGCTGAGTGAAATCAAATCTCATGGGAGAGCAAATGGATCGTGCGAGTGGAGAGCCGATTCATGCGCAGGAAGGAAACTAAAGAATGGCATCAAAACTGGTAGCGTCCTCCGTCAGTCGAATGTCTAGAGGAGTTACTGAAGGCACAGTCCTAGTCTAAGGACCGAGGTAATACCCGTCAAGTCAGCTGTGCGCCACACGTGCAACAGTTGCAGCCGCGCACATCCTGCCTCAGGCACACGGCAATGGTTTCGATCTTGGTGGGCGATGTAATTACAATGTACAGCGACTGGTACTGTCTTGAGATTCACACTGTTATCGGTTGTAATTAAGAGCAATTATGTTAGTAATGAATGTATGTTAAGGTGATAAACGTAATCTTATATCATTATATGCTCTAGTACAGGAAGCAGCGCTGAGGATCTACTGAAACTAACGGCACGGTAAACACTCGCCGTATTTTTTGCAGGTTGTGTGCAAGCGACCTGACGCTAACAGTTGAACTAATTATCAAATCTCAATTTAGTTCACGTTGGAAAGTGTTTGAGGTGGGTAAAGTGAGATCTGCTTGCTTTATATAGTTCTATAAAGGTTATCAAAAAGTTGTCTGGTGACGGTTATTCATACTGTACTGAATTTGAAATACCAAGTTAATGTACGTAATATGTGAAGTATTCAAAGTGGTGGTGGATCTGTTTCCAGTAACTTCCCTAACATTGAACATACAACAACATGGAAAGATGATCTCTAATACTTGAATACAGAAAATACAAGAAAATGGATAATAGAAAGGAATTCTTTCATGCTGTATCGTGCATGACAATACATCATTAATGCACTAGGGGGGAGGGGAAGTTTACAACCCCCCACCCCTGAACCATCTCCACCATGACAAACCTGGGTTTCTTACGCTTGTGCAACCGGTCTGCTTTTACAATTTTCCCATTCAATTTAACCCATTCCTCTACCACTACCATATTCCTTAACAGCCTTTCCAATAAGTTTCGTCTCTAACAGCATGCAGGGTCGTCTGGTGGTGGCGTGGTACCTACGTACAGCCTTCGCTGAACTGGTCACTCTCGACGTCATCAGTCGGGTTCAGAATGTAGTTGTGATTACGTCACCCCTCACTCCTCTTTCTTCCACTATGGAGAACTTTAAGGATGACGGCCTGTCTCTGTACCTCATCTCTCATAATCACGGTACTACATATATTAAAAAAATTGAGCGCAAGAAGTAAAATGGAAACCTTTTTCCTGACTTAGGAAAAAACATTTGGCAAAACAAAGACGACCACCGGATCTTGCAAGGGCAAGTGGCTGAAGGAGCCATGTCTGGGGAGGAAGACGTCCTCCCTGGGGTGCCCCAAGGGGCCGCTGTTGGCCTCAGTGTGTAATAATGACATCAGACGTCAACAGGGAGGTCGAGGAAAGCCTAGCCAGGAGCTCTGCTGGTGACACCAAAGTTGGAGAAATGGCTGCACGAGGAACTGATGCAAAAAAGACTCAGACGCAATTACTAAATGGGCGGAATTAAACCTGATGGAAGTATATAATGGCCCAGGGAAGAAAGTGATGGAAATCGGGGAAATGTGAAAGACCTGAGAAAGTAGATTACACACAAAGTGAGAAGATATTATCCAGCTAAATTATGAGTGGTTATGGTTCTGAGAACTTTTGCTACTGATGAGGATGTATAATGTATATATAAGAAGCAAAGCTGAATATTGCAGGGTTATATGGTCACCAACGAGAAAATTCAGAGGCACTTTACACGAGCCAAACCGAAGGTAGCGTACCTTCTACCATGAGAAGCTGAAGGAACGTCGACAATATGTTATAACTTACAACGAAGAGAAAGGTAAATGATAATCTATGCAACAAACTGAAGGTATAACAGAGAAGATGTTTAACCTGCAAGCCTCTCAACAGGAGAGATACAGAGTTATTAAGTCTTCCAGAATACCATGGAACATACCGAAAATAAATCTGAGAAAAAATATATGACAGCCCAACCAGGAAGCAAGAACTGTTCAATATAGTCAGGAGATATATATGAAACATTCATGGAAGAACAACAGATACATTTAAAAGAACACCTGCTATGTAAGCTGAAATCAGTCCCAGATAAACGGAGAACAGACAATCATGCAATATATGTGGAACAGCTGAGAACAATACTCAAATCTTTTACACCAAACAAGGTATGTGGTGGTGACCTGCCAAATCTTGACAATACCTCGTCGTAGGTATGTATACTCCCTCTCCTCGAGGATTCTCCAGCAGCCCGAGGCCTGGTATCTAAGCACAGCTGTGCTGGGCAGGGAAGCGCTCACTACAACTTGCCGGGAAGATACATGTAACGGCTGTATTGACGTAGCCCCTCCCCGCCTAACTTCCTCGAACTGCCTGCCCCACCAGGAGCCAACCTCCCGCCGACACTTCCCAGTACCCCCGGCCTCCTCTATATGATCGACCCTTCCCAGAGTATGACCTTTCGTGGCGTCTCCTCCTAGAACAGGGATTCTCCGAGGTTCGCCCTCTTCCTGGAAGAGAACCTTTCCCATGTGGCCTCCCCCACGGAAAAGAACTTTTGTGCCGTGACAAGCCAGAGGTCTGCCCCACCGTATGGTGTGCCGGGAGGCAAGATGTGTCAAGGTTCAGCAACATCTGTACACCACACACCCCAGCCTTCATCCTCTTCCCAGTGATACACACGGCTGACAGTACCAGGCCATGTTGTACACGGTAGATGGTGTGGACGAGAGGGATGGCATGGACGATTTGGCTATGATCTGTGAGGACAGACCACATCATGTTCCATAAACAAAACCACATCCAGTGTGTATGTCTTGTTAAGGATGGCACATGGTAATACAAGCTGAAGCTAACCATCTACATTACTTCATTAAAAAAAAATCATTATACATACACTGTTCCAGCCGGCAGCGGTGACGCTGCTGAAGTCTATGTTACACCGTGAAGGAACCTGAGGATATTGTATGAACGTGTCGTGACGGTGAGTGAGGTAGCCCGTCCCCAGGAGATTCTCATGGAGGGGAGGGCAGAGTGCGACTCCAGCACCGGTTGTGTGGACCCCCGGGCAAGATCACAGCAAATTATCGTGGCAGAAGATAACACCACAATTATCTCCCCTACCCCCCATCTCTCCGGGGCTCCTGCTTGAGGCAACAATGCGCCCCTCAGGGGATGATGATGAGGTCTGTGACCCTAATCTTCAACTAATGTTCCAAGATTCGACATGTTGCCTCATTCCTCCCACACTGTGGCTTCCAGTACAGCTTTGCTCAAGACATTTGGACATGGTAACGCCTGAAGCGAGGCAGTTATCCCAGACTAAGATAAGGGCAGGAAGCATCTCTAACGCTCGGAGATAAAACAAGTAGAGTTATATGAAACAAAAGATAAACAACGTCTTCTCCCATATGGAGAGGACATGAGCGTCCAGGACATACACAGACAGGGATACAGAGCTGTTCTAGTGACCAGGACATCCACAGATGGGCAAGTAAGGGTACAATCCACCAAGAACGCTAGGTGTGAGGCTCTGGACCGGCCGCTAGCCTCACTATCCAGGAGACTCTACATAAAAACTGTGAGTGTGCGGGACACAGGAGAGCCACGCTGGGCCGCGGTGACCGCTTGGCTCCCTGCCCACAGGAACAGCACGGCCGAGCGCCCTTGTTGGTCCATCCACAGGTATGGGCTGGAAAAGCTGGCATCCTCTCCAGCAAGGTGCAATACACCACAGACGGTGCACATGCTGCACTACTGTACGTACTCACCCAACCCGTCAAGTGTGTCTGGAGACTGACTACAAGCAACCCTCACCTCGTCTCGGTAACTTAACTCTTATTTTTACTGTTCATGTATACGGTAATGACTCATCCCGTGCTGTGTTTTGAATACATGGGCCCCTCATACTATATACATGGGGACCTCAACTCACCTGAACCACTTGCCTTATGTTTACTGATATCTACATTGCTTTACACGAGACCAGGGAGCGTCTGCAGTGTTAACCTCAGGCCAAGGCTTAAGGCCTAGTCAATATATTAGGTAATGTGTGGCCGCTGGCAACTCAAGTTTGCTCCGTTTTGATAAATGTTTCTTTCCTTATACCTCAAAACTCTAGAACTCTCTACCATCTCATGACTTTAACAATACCTATGACCTGGCAATTCTTAAAAGACTGGTTGTTCACTCCCCCCAAAATTCGTAACTCCTTTTCCTCGTCTCTTCTTTTTCCCTTTCATTCTTTTTATATTGTTACGAAGACGTGTGTGTTTGTATCTATTTCTTATCAGGGCGAGGAGTGATGCCAGAGGCTGGCTCGGAGTTTCTGTCCACCCAGCATTTTACGAGAGTGTAACTACGCCGAGACTCTGGGACCCTCCAACCAATGAGAACTTCCCCTATATTTCTATAGCCAATCGAAATGTAAGGTTTATAGCAGCAAGGGCGAACGCTTGTCTTCTGGTACCCACAACACCCGCTGAGACTTGATTCCTTTCTCTGAAGCCCAGCGAGGTGGGTGGTGTCCCCTGCTGTAAGTCCTGCCGTGTTGTAAGCCTGTAAGCCCTGCTGTGCTATAAGCCCGTTACCCTAGTGTTGTGCTGTAAGCCCGTTATAATTATCAGTGTAATGTTATCGAAGAACTGCCTTAGAGGAAAGAGAACTCCTGGCTTGAAATCTTATCTGGAATGTTAAGTCATGTACGAATGTTATCTTATGTTCAATGTTAAACTTACTTTCAATGTTAACGTAATGTTTCATGCTTGATTTATGTGCCTATCTTTGTACACTTGAAATCTTTCATTATAAGTAGATTCAATGTAATGCTGGTCTTTAATTCAATCCCATAACTTTATTATTGTGTTATCCTGAGTTGTGCCACTTGACAAATCTATAACGTCCTTGCAAGACAAGGAACAGTAGTATTTGTAACATATGTTACTGGCGACCTTGCCTGAATAAGTATTGAATTTGTAACAATATGTAAATGTAAACAAAAAATACAGTAGTAAAACATGGATCAAAATGTAAAACTACAGTATGATGGAATGAAGACGTAAAAGCACAAACGCGAAAATGCAAACATTCAGACTTAGGATGAAATTCAGAGAAATGGAAGACAAGTTAAGATACAATTAGCTGGAGCACAAACTGAAATGATTAAGAGATGAGTCTAGGAAGTGTGGGATGCATCTGGCCAAAGCCCTACAGTATGATATAGCTGCATCTAAGATACTGTGCTTCAATACAGCTGAGAATTATACAACAGGACAACGGATCCAGTCTACGTCATAAAGGGTTAATACAAGAAAATCCGTTCAGGAGAGCTAGATGATGGTGCCTCCGGATCAACGGAACACTATGAGGATGTGTTAACGGTGAGAGAAGAGGAAGAAAATGAAGAACTGGTAGAGGAAAGTGAAGACGCGGAAGAGAACATGAGGAAGGGGGAACTCGCACTACCTGAGGCGAGTTTTGAGAAGGTTGGAGAGAGCGTGCAAGGAGGAGAGGGTAAACGATATGGCATCATGTGGACGACCATATACCAGGAGAGACCATTATTCAACATATACTGAACACTGTAGGCAAGACACCGCGAGGCAAGCGAAAATCCATTGCTTGTTTAGTCCGTAAGAAGGTGGAAGACATTCCCGAAAATGACAGAGGACCTGCACACACTGAAAATGTATTAACCGATAACAGTATACTGATATCCGTACACCGATGATGGTGTACGTGTGTTACATCCTGTACTGGAGACTGTCATGTGTGTTAGATCCTGTACTGGAGACTGTCATGTGTGTTAGATCCTGTACTGGAGACTGTCATGTGTGTTAGATCCTGTACTGGAGACTGTCATGTGTGTTACATCCTGTACTGGAGACTGTCATGTGTGTTAGATCCTGTACTGGAGACTGTCATGTGTGTTACATCCTGTACTGGAGACTGTCATGTGTGTTACCTCCTGTACTGGAGATTGTCATGTGTGTTACCTCCTGTACTGGAGACTGTCATGTGTGTTACCTCCTGTACTGGAGACTGTCATGTGAAAGATGACAAGATCTGCCATGGACAGAGCAACTTGTACCCCACAGATCCGGCTGGCCACAGGTTAGCTTGAGTTAAAGCTGTAGAAACTGGGAGTAAAAAGCTTGTTATGAAGCGCGGACGATCCAGAAACATGACCATGGAGAGCAAAACACACGAAACTATTCTGGAAAGTTTGAAAACATGGACATGGAGAGGAATAACCAAGACACGATAAGAATATCAAAACAACGAGGAAGTTTATGGTGAAGTGCACAAGACCAGATAAGATGTTTACTGGAGGTTGGAAGGGAAGTTTCCTGAGATGTTTGTTATACATCAATAAATGATAAGAGGAAATCTATACTAAATAACATGAGGTTTGATAGTTTATATATATATATATATATATATATATATATATATATATATATATATATATATATATATATATATATATTTTTTTTTTTTTTTTTTTTTTTTTTTTGCTTTGTCGCTGTCTCCTGCGTTTGCGAGGTAGCGCAAGGAAACAGACGAAAGAAATGGCCCAACCCACCCCCATACACATGTATATACATAAGTCCACACACGCAAAATATACATACCTACACAGCTTTCCATGGTTTACCCCAGACGCTTCACATGCCCCGATTCAATCCACTGACAGCACGTCAACCCCGGTATACCACATCGCTCCAATTCACTCTATTCCTTGCCCTCCTTTCACCCTCCTGCATGTTCAGGCCCCGATCACACAAAATCTTTTTCACTCCATCTTTCCACCTCCAATTTGGTCTCCCTCTTCTCCTCGTTCCCTCCACCTCCGACACATATATCCTCTTGGTCAATCTTTCCTCACTCATTCTCTCCATGTGCCCAAACCATTTCAAAACACCCTCTTCTGCTCTCTCAACCACGCTCTTTTTATTTCCACACATCTCTCTTACCCTTACGTTACTTACTCGATCAAACCACCTCACACCACACATTGTCCTCAAACATCTCATTTCCAGCACATCCATCCTCCTGCGCACAACTCTATCCATAGCCCACGCCTCGCAACCATACAACATTGTTGGAACCACTATTCCTTCAAACATACTCATTTTTGCTTTCCGAGATAATGTTCTCGACTTCCACACATTCTTCAAGGCTCCCAGAATTTTCGCCCCCTCCCCCACCCTATGATCCACTTCCGCTTCCATGGTTCCATCCGCTAACAGATCCACTCCCAGATATCTAAAACACTTCACTTCCTCCAGTTTTTCTCCATTCAAACTCACCTCCCAATTGACTTGACCCTCAACCCTACTGTACCTAATAACCTTGCTTTTATTCACATTTACTCTTAACTTTCTTCTTTCACACACTTTACCAAACTCAGTCACCAGCTTCTGCAGTTTCTCACATGAATCAGCCACCAGCGCTGTATCATCAGCGAACAACAACTGACTCACTTCCCAAGCTCTCTCATCCCAAACAGACTTCATACTTGCCCCTCTTTCCAAAACTCTTGCATTTACCTCCCTAACAACCCCATCCATAAACAAATTAAACAACCATGGAGACATCACACACCCCTGCCGCAAACCTACATTCACTGAGAACCAATCACTTTCCTCTCTTCCTACACGTACACATGCCTTACATCCTCGATAAAAACTTTTCACTGCTTCTAACAACTTGCCTCCCACACCATATATTCTTAATACCTTCCACAGAGCATCTCTATCAACTCTATCATATGCCTTCTCCAGATCCATAAATGCTACATACAAATCCATTTGCTTTTCTAAGTATTTCTCACATACATTCTTCAAAGCAAACACCTGATCCACACATCCTCTACCACTTCTGAAACCACACTGCTCTTCCCCAATCTGATGCTCTGTACATGCTTTCACCCTCTCAATCAATACCCTCCCATATAATTTACCAGGAGGTCAAGAGAAAGGTGCAAGAGGTGAAAAAAAGGGCAAATGAGAGTTGGGGTGAGAGAGTATCATTAAATTTTAGGGAGAATAAAAAGATGTTCTGGAAGGAGGTAAATAAAGTGCGTAAGACAAGGGAGCAAATGGGAACTTCAGTGAAGGGCGCAAATGGGGAGGTGATAACAAGTAGTGGTGATGTGAGAAGGAGATGGAGTGAGTATTTTGAAGGTTTGTTGAATGTGTTTGATGATAGAGTGGCAGATATAGGGTGTTTTGGTCGAGGTGGTGTGCAAAGTGAGAGGGTTAGGGAAAATGATTTGGTAAACAGAGAAGAGGTAGTAAAAGCTTTGCGGAAGATGAAAGCCGGCAAGGCAGCAGGTTTGGATGGTATTGCAGTGGAATTTATTAAAAAAGGGGGTGACTGTATTGTTGACTGGTTGGTAAGGTTATTTAATGTATGTATGACTCACGGTGAGGTGCCTGAGGATTGGCGGAATGCGTGCATAGTGCCATTGTACAAAGGCAAAGGGGATAAGAGTGAGTGCTCAAATTACAGAGGTATATATATATATATATATATATATATATATATATATATATATATATATATATATATATATATATATATATAAAGATATTCAAAGTGAGGCCAGTATACTAACCCGTAGACGGAGTCGTCGTAGTAGAGGGAGATGCGGAGGGGCTGGTCCACGCTGCGCTTCCTGACCGTGTGTTCAGCCTCGAGCGGCACGTTCAGGATCACCTGTGGGGCAGACCAGCAGCACATTACTCACGACACTCTCTGACCATGGAATAATAACATTATCCCACGTGGTCAACCATCCCCCGTGGTCAAACATCCAACATACTGGGATAAGGTCAAGACGGATGTATGTATGGATGAATGCTGAACACATGTAGATTTTTGATAGATATATTAATTAGGAGATTACGGCCTTTAAACATCCTTACCAAATTATCAAAAAATTCGACAAATGCCAAATAAGAATTTTGATTTTGAAAAGTAAAACGTTTAAAAATGACAGCTAGTATTTCTCTCTCTCTCTCTCTCTCTCTCTCTCTCTCTCTCTCTCTCTCTCTCTCTCTATATATATATATATATATATATATATATATATATATATATATATATATATATATATTTTTTTTTTTTTTTTCAAACTATTCGCCATTTCCCGCGTTAGCGAGGTAGCGTTAAGAACAGAGAACTGGGCCACTGAGGGAATATCCTCACCTGGCCCCCTTCTCTGTTCCTTCTTTTGGAAAATTAAAAAAAAAAAGAAAAAAAAGAAAAAAAAAATGAGAGGGGAGGATTTCCAGCCCCCCGCTCCCTCCCCTTTTAGTCGCCTTCTACGACACGCAGGGAATACGTGGGAAGTATTCTTTCTCCCCTATCCCCAGGGATAATATATATATATATATATATATATATATATATATATATATATATATATATATATATATATATATATCACATGCAGTTTATCATTCCTGTTAACTTACAGTACAATGTTCTCCATACATGGCTGATGCCTGAGGCCTTTATTGTGGTGAAATGACCACTGAACTGCAGCCAGTCATAACAACCTGTGTTTAGCTCACAATGGCTGGAGTTGACGTGCTTTCAATCCTCTCGTCAATTACTGACCGGCGAGGATGTGTGGCATTTATCTTCCCCGGTGAGGGAAAATTTCACGTTCCTCAAATACATCACAACAACAGACTAATAATTCACATACCCTTGACCCAAGATGACAGTATGTAAGTCATGGTTTTTACAGGAAATATACTGAAGAACCAAACCACTCATTAGCATCAGTGACTATATCCAGTTACGTTATAGATAATTACATTCTACCTTACATCAATGATTACGTCAATAACGTCAGGTTAAATCAACGTCCCTAGCGAGAGACACTTCGTTCCTATAACGAATCGTGACCTCATCACCAATGGCTGCCCGTAACACCGTCACGACCACTGGCTGCCCGTAACATCGTCACAGCCACTGGCTGCCCGTAACATCGTCACAACCACTGGCTGCCCGTAACACCGTCACGACCACTGGCTGCCCGTAACATCGTCACAGCCACTGGCTGCCCGTAACATCGTCACAACCACTGGCTGCCCGTAACACCGTCATGACCACTGGCTGCCCGTAACACCGTCACGACCACTGGCTGCCCGTAACCCCGTCACGACCACTGGCTGCCCGTAACACCGTCACGACCACTGGCTGCCCGTAACACCGTCACGACCACTGGCTGCCCGCAACACCGTCACGACCACTGGCTGCCCGTAACATCGTCACAACCAGTGGTTGCCCGTAACATCGTCACGACCACTGGCTGCCTGTAACGGGTTGTCACCACCACTGGCTACCAATTACATCGTCACCACCACAAGCTGCCCGTAACACCGTCACGAGTACTAGCTTCCCGTGACTGCCTGTGACGGGCCGTTACGTACTCTGACTACCTAAGACAAATGTACCTGACTACCTAAGACAATGTCGTTAAATTTCGTCTTGAATTAATCTGATGAAATGTTTCTCAAATTCAAATATTTACGTTGAAAAATAATGATATGAAGGCAATATTCCTGTTCAATTCAAGAAATAAATCAGTAAAGCATTTCCAGGTTTTAGACAGATATCAATCTATCAACCAGAGTTTCCACTGTCACACTCCATCATCAGGTGGGAAGTGGTTCTCTGGCTACATTGCCACCTGCCAAAAATGAAAATTCATATATTCCACCTTCCATCCCTCGTCCAAGGATGGCGCCTTTAGCCTGCAGCGCATCTGTTGCACATATCCCCACAAAAATGCCTCACACAACTTACAAAGAAAAAGCGCAGGGGAAATAATCGTGAATTTAAAAGATCAAACGACAACATGTGGCAAGTGATATGTAAACACGTGTGGCGGCTCACTGGCTGATGGCCAGAGTCAACCCAGTAACCCAGTAGAAGACGCTCCTCCCTCCCTCCTGATTTGTATATCCTCTTCTTTAATATACTACATGATCCACCCCACACACGCTCACACATACACAATGTATTAATTCTTTTTTTTTTTCTTACTGCTTCACTTTTTGCCGAGATGGTTTCGATTGTGGCAATGTTTTGCCCATTTCACGACGGTGACCATAAACACACACACACACACACACACACATATATATATATATATATATATATATATATATATATATATATATATATATATATATATATATATATATATATATAAGGCGATAGATACAGACTCGTAAAGGTTTTAGGAAAAGAGGTAACATCGGTGAGAAGAGAATCATGAGTAAGTGAGCTTGGAAAAGAAACGTGTGAAAAAAT